>NC_089832.1:17164217-17451717 GCF_035046505.1 Tiliqua scincoides
GCAGAGTTGGCAGCTGTGGAACCTCCAAGGTGACCGTGGCGGTGGGCTCGCCAGCCAGCGGGTAGGGTGGTGGTGGCCTCTCGGAGCTGGGTGAATCGACCTCTGGTGGAGGCGGTGCTGCTCCTGGCCCCTCCGTGAGTTCACCCTCCACCCTTGTTTTGCCCTGCGTGTGAACCTGGCATTCTACGCCAAGGAGGGGAGAGACCTTTTCATCTGGCAGCCCTGGCAGAGATTCCAGAGGATTAAAACAAAAGAAAAGAAGTGGGCACCTTCTGATTGTCAGAAGTGCCAACTTTTATAGTTCCTTAGTGAAGCTGCATAATGTGGTTATCCTTTACTTGGGTCACCTTCTCTAAGCAGAAAGGAGAAATATCTTTCTTCTCCGATATTTCCAAGAATTCTGCCTTCTCTCCGCTTTGTCAAGGGGTCTTTCATTTCTGGAGCAAGTGCAGGTGGAGGGGCAAGAAGCCAATTCAGGCCTATCCTGTTACTCGTTCTTCACTGTACTGAGTTGACTGCTTGTTTGCGGAGATAAGAAACGGTGAAGAAGGAAGCTGTGCTGTGAGGGCGAATTCCTACCTTTAAGCATCTCTATTCCACAGCGTCTTTCACCAAATCAGCCCATCTCATCCAGTACTGTCTGTGATGATTCTCCAAGGTCTTGGGCCTTTCCTAGCTCTCCACTCCGGGACTGTTTGCATGCAAAATATGCACTCAGACCACAGAGCTGTGACCGCTTCTTACACAGGTCCTTCCTGTGCCACCACCCAAAAGAAGGAACTGAGAGAAGCTTAGGACATCTCTTGGATCTCAGGTGATTCTAGAGAGCCAACCCCATGACACTGCTGTTCTTTCTGAACCTCCTCTGAAAAGTAAAGCCAGTGGCTTTCGCTCTGTACATGAGGGAGGTGCCCCTGAAATCGTGGCACCCCAAGCAACTGCCCCTTGACCTCTGGGGCTGGGCCAGCCCTAACCACAACCCTTCCTCTTGCACTGGGCACCTGGAAACTGGACACTGCTTGCAATACGCTCCGAGGAGTATTATATTCTCTCATTCGCTTGTTGGTTGTGGAGATGATCTGCCTGGTACTCCATTCCTGTAGAACAGGAGTTCCCAAAGTATGTGTCACGGCACACTCACAGGGAGTGCCATGGGATGTCCCCAGTGGCTCCTCCTCCTGGGCACCGCCATCTTGTATCTCGTGAAATCTTGTGAGATACAAGATGGCAGTGCCCAATTCTTGGGAGACTTGGGCGCCACCATTTTGAATCTCACAAAATCTTACACGATTTGGGTGCCATCTTCTTGGATCTCATGAGATCCAGGATGGCAGTGCAGGGCTAAGCCAGGAAGATGCTGCAGGGGCATCATGACCTGGCTAAGTTTGGGAACCACTGCTGTAGACAAGTTTTGTTCTCCAGGTACATGGTCAGGCTGCTTAGGTTCTGGAATGTTCTGAGGCAGAGATGTCCAACTGGTGGCTTCCAGGCCAAGTCCAGATCTCAGCAGTTTCATCAAGCACCTGATAATCTTGCCAATTTTTTGTTTATTTGAAGTTTGTTAGGATTATTTGCTCAGCTCTGCTTTTAAGAGGAAAGAAAGCAACAAGTCTTTATATTTCTGCTTGATTTGCATTCTGGGGAGACAAAGGACCACTATATTGCTCTCATGTTATCGGAACATACCTGCGTCATACATGTAAAGTCCTTACTGCTGGGTGCCCCAGCTTGATTATAGAACCTGAGATTTCATGAAGATGTTGGGTTGTTGGTCCTCAAACCTGTTACTTGGAGATAGACTGGCCCTTTAAGATTTCCAGGTTATCCATTAATATTCCAAGGTACTGCTCCTGATTTATAATCCGCTTAGACCAAGGGTGCCCAAACCCCAGCCCTGGAGCCACTTGCGGCCCTTGAGGCCTCTCAATGTGGCCCTCAGGGAGCCCCCAGTCTCCAGTGAGCCTCTGGTCCTCCGGATATTTGTTGGAGCCCACACTGGCCCGACACAACTGCTCTCAGCTTGAGGGAGACTGTTTGACCTCTCGAGTGAGCTGTGGGATGAGGGTTTCCTCCACTGCTTGCTCTTTCACGTCTGTGATGCAGCAACAGCAGCAAAGGAAAGGCCAGCCTTGCTTTGTGCAAGGCCTTTTATAGGCCTTGAGCTATTGCAAGATCTTTCATTCATTCATATAAGTTCATCTTTAATATATGTAAACTTATGTACATTTATTCAAATTTTAAATGTAAATTAATTCTTTTTTTCCCCCAGCCCCCGACACAGTGTCTGAGAGACAATGTGGCCCTCCTGCCAAAAACTTTGGACACCCCTGACTTGGACCACAGTCCTAGACACATTTACCTGGGAGTAAGCTCCATCAAACTCAGGGGGGCTTACTTCTGACATGCCTAGGATTGCATTACATGGCCCTTAACCTCGTGGTGTGCAGAAGCTCTATAGTTTGTCCTCTTGCAATCTAAATAATATCAATATTTTGCTCTTTCCAGGTTGCCTCCTTTATGCTCTTGGGCTTGATGTGCATACTGATTCCGCAGTGCCAACAGTTTTGGGGGGTGATCGTCATTTGCCTTTTCCTTGGACTTTGCGACGGACTCTTCATAACCATCATGGCTCCCATTGCCTTTGAGCTGGTTGGGCCGTTGCAAGCTTCACAAGCCATTGGCTATCTCTTGGGACTTATGGCCATCCCAATGACGGCGGGTCCCCCAATTGCAGGTCAGTAACGCTGCTGGATTCTGGTTTGCGGAACGATCACAAACATGGCTTTTCTCTTCAGACCTCATGACAAACTCACAGGGAAGCTTCCTTAATCACAGTTTGTTGTGATGTCTGAAGCCAGTGCATGGAAATCGTTTAGCTTAATATTTTAGGGTTTCTATTGTTCAAGTGTCAGTCTCATCATAACCAGTTGGAACTGCTGTTATTTTCTTCATCATGTTCCAAGCAGCATAGTTAGTTGTATGTGCCTCCACTTAAGGAGATAAATATGCTACCTGCACTCACCAGAGAGTTGGACTAGATGACCTCTAGGGTCATAAGAACATAAGAACAGCCCCACTGGATCAGGCCATAGGCCCATCTAGTCCAGCTTCCTGAATCTCACAGTGGCCCACCAAATGCCCCAGGGAGCACACCAGATAACAAGAGACCTTATCCTGGTGCCCTCCCTTGCATCTGGCATTCTGACATAGCCCATTTCTAAAAATCAGGAGGTTGTGCATACATATCATGGCTTGTACCCCATAATGGATTTTTCCTCCAGAAACTTGTCCAATCCCCTTCTAAAGGCGTCCAGGCCAGACTCCATCACCACATCCTGTGGCAGGGAGTTCCACAAACCAACCACACGCTGAGTAAAGAAATATTTTCTTTTGTCTGTTCTAACTCTCCCAACACTTAATTTTAATGGATGTCCCCTAGTTCTGGTGTTAGGTCCCTTCCAGCTCTGACATTCTATTGTTTCCTAGGACATTGTTTCCTAGGATTGGAGACTTTTTGCTTGGTTTGGTTCTTTTTATTATTTCTATCACATCCCTAATACTTTTTTCAAGAGATTATTAAGATCACTTATTATAATAATTTTAGATTATGAACAACTTTGAACACTTGAAATGTATCCTGTGCAAATGGTAAGGCAGTGGCATGATGAAGAGACTGAACTGCAAAGCAGGACTCCCATAGCATGAATCTTGCCTCTACTGTGAACTGATTAGGTGGTCTTAAATAACCCACTCTGTCTCGTCCTCAGTCTTCCCCATCTGCAGTATGGGGATAATAATACTTCCTTACTTCATAGGGTTTTTTTTAATAAGAATTCCATCAAGGTAATACATGCGATGTGCTTGAACATGTAGAAAGCTAAGCATGACTGTTATTTTAATTGCCAAGAATTAAACTCACAGCAAAATAGAACAAGTGTCTTCCTGGGAGCAGTCAGTATGACAACTAAAATGAGGAGAACTAAAGTTAGGAGCCAGCAGTTGTTCTTGAGGATTTAACCTTAGTGATGCTCTGTCCCGGCTGTTGTCCATCCCCACCAGATTATGTAAGGTTCAGCTTGCTGGTTCTTAAGTAGGAAAAATCCCATACTAAGAACTTTCCAGCAACCTTTGCAAGTGGTAGCTATATAAGTCCTCACTTAAAGTTGTTTTGTGATAAAGTTGACGGGGGGGAGCTCCAGCCCAAAGCTCACATTTATTTCAGTGTTTAATATTTAAAGTGTTGGGGGGGGTCTTTGTTTAGAAGTTTGGTGATGATTTTGAACTTTAGTTGAAAAGCGGTATATAAATACTGTTGTTAATAATAATAATAATAATAATAATAATAATAATAATAATAATAATAATAATAATAATAATAATAATAATAATAATTTTGTGACCAGAAATTTTTTCTTTTGTCTGTTCTAACTCTCCTGAGACTCAATTTTAGTAAATGTCCCCTGGTTTGGCGTTGTGTGAGAGGAAAAGAAGAAAAGTGGATCCCTCTATCCACTCTATCCATCCCCTGCATCATTTTATGCATTTCAATCATATCCCTGCTTTGGCCAGAGCTGTGTTGTGCAACACAGACCAGCTCTGACCTCACATTCCTTAAGCTTGATGGTTCAAGGCCCACTAGGGACTCAGTCTTGAGGCAGTTATTGTGGTGACGCCAGTTTTAATGCTCCGACTCTTTTGGTTTTCAAAGACGCTTAGTTCAGCAATGGGGTTCTGGAGAATGTTATCAGTTATGCTCTTCTCTTTTGCAGGGTTTCTCCATACTCACTTTGGAAATTATCACCTCGCTTTCTACTTCGCTGGAATCCCCCCAATTGTCGGGGGCCTGGTTCTGGCCTTTGTCCCTCTTGTCCATCGAAGGTGTGTGACACGGCTGGGTTCTGGCAAAGACAAGATGTTGGTTTCAGAGACAATTATGAACGGGGAGCTCCTGCCGGGTTCTCCAGCCACAGAGGCGCACATCTAGAGCAATCCTTCAAATCACCTGGTGCCCAAGCACGTGTGTGCACAAGACACACACAGAGAGACACAATCACCACCAGCATTTCCTAACACAGCCTGAGCTCAACGCCATCTGGAGAGAAATTGAGCCTCTGCACCAGTCAGTGGAGAGTGCCATGTTGGACAATGTAAGGATAATCCTCCTTGGACAGTTTTGCTTTTGATTTTGGTTCTCCTCGGGCTCTTCTGCAGAGAATCCTAGCAGCACTTGGTTAATTTGTGTTTAAGCGGTGATTTTCCTGGGTGGCACAGCAACAGATGACACTTTACAGTTTAAAGCTTTTGATAAATTTTATTGGGCCACCTTGCAGAGAAAGAGAGAGAGATTCTGTAGCAGCTGTGCTTAGAGGCTTTGTTGCAGGCTGCTCAAGTCTGAGCTCCTTTGAGAGTTAGTTTCATAGCTGCCAAGCTCTCAAACAAGTATTTTGAACATAAAGATCCCTCCTCCCCCTCCCCAAAAAACCCCCTCAGCATTCCCAACTGCAGCATGGGTACATTTTGAATCATTTTCTAAATTATGTTGGTGTGCCGCAACAGGTCCACAGGTGTGCCACAAGAGTTTGGAGTACAGTGGTTGAAAGTAGCTGAAAAACACTTCTGGGTTCTGCGGCTCTGTTTCGAGGGCAACTGTAGTAATGAATTGTCTGTGTCTGGCTGTGCCAGTGGAGAAAAAGGGACAATTTATTGCCCTAGAAATAGAGCCGCAGGATCCAAAAGAGTCTCCCGGAAGCTGGAAGTGATATCACAAGAGGCAAAGACCATAGAGTAGATCATAGAGATCAGTGCGCTGTTAGAAGTGTTGAAAATTGCTGGGCTAGAGCTTCCTCTGCTGCTCCGCCTCCAATTGTAGGAGTAGGAGAAGAATAGGTTGGTACATCTGGCTTTTGGCCACCACGTCAGGCCCTAGGTGCTCCTGCTTGTAGGAGTCACGACCCTGCTGTAGCTCTGAGTGTCAGGTTGTATCAATGACTGATGGAGCTCTGATTTTAACATTTGGAGAGTCAGGAGAGCAAAAAAGCACACCCTGAGATTGCTGCTGAAATGGTTCTTATTATCAATATGTGGGGACGGACAGACACAAACTTTGCACCACAGGAAACACCCCTCTTTTTAATCCCTGAGCACTGACAATGTATGAGAAACGTGTCCCCAGAAATGTACCACTTTTTGGGTATTGTGGGGCAATTGGGATAACTCTGAGAATTTTTTAAAAACATAATCAGATGTTAAGATCCTTTGGCTTAATGACTCATTGATGAGGGCATCAGTATTGCTTCGGTTCATCCCAGTGGAGGCTAATTGGGAGCGGGTAGAGAACGCGGAAAGCAGGGGGCAACACACACACACACAGATCCTTTGCATTTCAAACCATATGTGATTCAAGATACCTCTCTCATTCTGGGTAGTAAGGGGTATTTAAAAAATGTAGGGTTTTTAAGAAAGAGCCAGTGCCTGGAGGTGGCTAAAAGACTGAACTACAAATCCAGAAGAGCTGAGTTCAAATCTCACCTCTACTTGTGAGGCGGCCTGAGACACCCTCCTCCCTTCCTCTGCAGTATAGGGCATGGCCAACCTTACGGGGCCGTTGTGTGGACTGCAACACGATCATGCACGTACGGTCCTTTGAACATTCCAAAGAGCCATACAAATTCCTTTTGCAATGATTATTGCAGTTTCCTCTTGTGGCCGACCCACCAGCCCCATCTGTCAGACTGTTTGGACGTTTGTTCCCCAGAGAACATCGCCCCGTTTTGTCTGGATCTTAGAGACGCAAGTTGGGGGACCTTTGGAACTGGCCTTATGACTTCTGCTGCGTGACAAGCCTCCGCCTGTCAGGAACATGCTGAAAGCATTAAATGGCTCTGTTCTCCCCGGGGGGGGGGGGTGGCCCGCCCAGCCTGACCTGCTGCCAGAGAGCTATCATTCCTGCATACCTGCCCCGCTCCGTCATTTACCCCCTTGGAGTCCGTGGTGACAGCAGCCTTACGTAAGGCACCGCAGTCTGCAGCTTATGAAATCGGAGATAAAGCAACTGTTACGATCACTGCGAGGGTGATTGAGTGCTGCTGAGCCGTAAGCCATGAATCAGAAAAGCTGCCGGAATAGTGGGAGCTGCAGGCTCTAAGCACACTGCCACGGGGCGTGTTCAAGCCCAGCTCTTCTTACCTGACTCCTTCGCTTTAATCCTAACGGTTAGTCATTAAATTGGAAAAAAAAAAAAATTTGGCTGCTTCCAACGCACTAAAGAGATTGAAATGCCACCCCCTGGGAGGAGAATATGAGGTGAAGACATAAATGATTGAAGCCCAAGCTTGAGTACGTGTTGCAAAGACTTTGTGGCCTGATCTGTGCATTTTGGGGACAGGAGAAGAAAATGGGCATTTGCAAAGGTTCTGGTTCTTTGCTGAATGCAAAGTTGGAAGTACAGGAGGCTGCTTTTCTCCAGTGCAGCAAAATTTGACCTCAACAGGTCACCTGCTGCATTCTAGTACCGGACCATTTCGGCTGGAGAGGTTGGTTCCGTTCGGTTTTGCATTTGGAAGGCCAAAGGTCTGTTTCCTGTGGCATGGCTCAAATGTTCAGATTTGACATTTTTTTAAATACAGATTGTTCCTATATGGGAGGGTAGAGGGGCATGCATGCAAAGGAGCTATGCTGTGCACCCCTAACAGTGGCTTCCAAGCATCAAAGGAAGTCAATTTCCCTCTGAGTGCTCCCCTTTCCCCTTGCAGGGGGGAGGTGTCTGAGATCTGAATAACTCCCTTCATTTGGCCAATTTGTACAGTCCCATCTGACCAGCACACTCAAAAGTGTGATGAATGCATGCATGTTGTGAACATCCCATCATTGCATTATCACACAGGAGTGTGTGTGTGTGTGTGTGTGTGAGAGAGAGAGAGAGAGAATTGCCCCTCACTGTGCAGTTCAAATATTATGTTAAAATGATTTTTTTTTTTATGGTGTGATGTGGGTCAATGTTCCTCTTCCAACGTGATCATGCACTGGTCAGACAGCACACTATGGTCTGGTGGACCAGTTGGGCAGGATCCTCTAAACAACCCCGCTATCAGTTCCCCCTCCCCACACACACACACACACACACACACACACACTCAGCCTTCTGTGCCATCTTACGCATGGGGGCCATGCTTCTGTGAAAGAATTTATTTTGTGGGAGAAACGACATTCACCACTGCAGAGAAAATGTTTTAAAACAAGTACTTTTTCCAATACAGCTTTTTAGTCTTCCATGTGGGAATCTTAAAGCAGCCCCCCAAAAAACAAGTGAGTAAAATCACCACAAATTCTGGAGAGGAGGCATACTCATTTCTCCATGCCCTGATGGTGGGCTTCTGGGGGGAGGCAAGGAAGCAGGAACTAGCAGAGTCTGTGTTGGGCCGTTACAAAAAAAAAAAAAATCCAGTTGAAGTGGAGAACACCTTGACGTCACCTGAGTAGCAAGCAAGCTCATGAGTTCTCCACGGATCCCCTTCGGGCTGGATGTCAAGCAAAACAATTGATGGGGAACAGCGGGGGGGGATGGACAGATGATGTGAATCATGTGGAACTTCAAGTCTACAGTGAAGAAATATGATGCTGGGCTAGGATAGATTGTTGGTCTGGTTCAGCAGGACTCTCGACGTCTTCATTTGAGGTCCTCGTATTGCAAACGTTGTGAGAGGGTGGTCGGCATCCACAATGGCAGGGCGCCTTCCCTCTTCAAAACTCCACAGAAGTGCCCTGCAGATATGTGTGCCAAGGGGAGTCTACGAACCAAACACACTTCCTCCAGGTATTTGTAGCATTTTTTTTAACTTATTGCCCCATAGGGGGCAATACACAACCCATTTGTATGGTTGAGGGACCAAAACCTACCCTGAGGATGGACATTGTCCTCGAGGGGTATATTCTTCTGAGTGAAGCAATGTTATCTCTGTTTTGTGAGTGACTAGGAACAGCCAGAAGGGGCAAGATGACACAGATGCCCTCGGGTGGAGGGCTTGTGGAGTGCAGGCGGTGGACCTGAGATGACCTCAGGCGGCATCACCCACCACTTGCCCTGCTCTCCTTGTTTCTGAATCCAGGGGAAGAGGAGGCAGCAGGCACACTCCCAGGTAAGGGGGACAGAAGTCAGAATCCTCCCCCCACTACAGAGGAGGTCTTGGGCCAGCCCTGAAGCTCTACCACCTTAAGAGCTTGAGGGTTAAGGCAAGAAAGTTGCCTTAAGCTGCTCTTAAAGAAAAAAAAAATGACAGCTTGTTTTCTCACCTTTGATTAAGCCTCTTCTCCCCCCCACCCCGCAACCCTGCATGTGCCTTTGGAATTATTTTCCCAGGTCCCTTATCACTTTATTGCTGCAGTGGAGAACTAACTTCCCACCCCCCACCATGGCCACTGCAGCACTTTTAACCCAAAGATCACTGCTGCCTTTTTAGCAGCGCACTGGTGACAGGACCAGCCATGCATTCACACTGAGGTTAGCAAGTCCTTGGCACAGAGGTTGTCTAGGTTCTTGCACAGAGGCATCCTTTGTACACATAACAGCATCATTCCAAGTCAACCAATGCGATGTGCATTTCTGTAAGCCTATCCTTTGTGACCATTTCCCATATAAGAGTTTAGGCTGCATATATAATGTATTTTTTGTGTGTGTGCTGTCATTCCTTTTTCTAAACCTTCCCCTATTCTTGGCCTTGAAATACCCTGCCGGCAAGACAATCGTATATGTAAAATGTTAACTGTATTGTTAATCACTATAAGCAACTATTCTGTGTTATACTGAAGGAATGAAATGTTGTACAGTTTTGTTTTCTTCTTTTAGGTAACATGTTGTGTAGGTAAAAAACAAACAAGTTGTCGAACAATCTGTGCTCTTGATCTTTTCGCCTGGTTTCAAATGATATCTCTATGGCAAGGTTTGCTAGCCAATGTCTGAAGCCATCCATGTTGTTTTGACTTTGAAAAAGAAAAAGAAAAACCCTTTGGCTAATATTTCTCCTGTAGAAGCAATTGGGACTATTGCTGTCTGCTCTAACATTTGTGTAATACGACATGCAGTGGAGTGTTGGCCTCAGTTCTGTTGGTCATGCTGAAATTTTAGAGAATTGAGCTTCAGGCCAGCTGAAATCATGGACTTGGTTATATATAGAGAGAGAGGATTGGAAACCTAACAATGCATCTGTCTTTTGCCTCTCATATTGCACCAGCCATCAGTCTGGATCACCCATCCCTCCAGCTAACATCACTTTCACTGCAAGCCTGCCCAGTTCATCTGCTGGCAGAGGTTCTACTTGTGCCTCCTTCCTACAACATGGAACAAACTGGTTGATGTCCCGGTGGTGCGTGGAACACAGTTTGGGCCTGGGGAGGTGTAAACATGGCACACTTCCCCTGACTCTGGGCTCATGTGTGCCTCCCCTCTCCCCGCCCAAGAGCTTTTCAGTGTTGTTGGGGCCAACAACTAGTCTCTAGGAAAATGCCTTATAGAGGCATCACATGGTATCTGCAAAGGATATATTCCTCTCCCCACCCCCGCCATGGATATCTGAAACCACTGATAAGGGGGAAATCTTACAGTCCCACAACCCCTTCCTGTTTCCTATTAATGTTCTCTGACTTGTCCCCTTTAGCTTGCAGGCTTCCTGCCTTCTTGGCTGTCTGTAAGCATTCAGCTTATAGCTGCCTGTAAAAGCAAGAGACCAATTGCTTTGCACGAGTGTAAACAAGAACGACAAAGGCAGTGGGCGCAGCGAACCACATCTGTAGATGCAGGGGACTGTACTAAAACAGGGGTTTTTGCAAGGCCTTTTTGGAAATCCCAGAGTTGAGCCTTCTAAGCAGAAACTCTGCCCCATTGGGGAAGGAGGAGTGTCCTCAAGCAAAACATGGGGTATGCACCTCCATGCTATGCTCACTGATCTAGATTGGAGCTTTTAACTAAAGCTGTGCAATTTTCTCAGGTGTCACAGATAGCCTGTGAGACCCGGCTGCTTTTCATGTCCACAAATAAATAGTTCAACACACAAACAGAAGCCTCTGTGATCTCCAAACCATGGCCTGCCGTGTAAGGAAAGTGTCACCCGGATGTGGTGCTTTCCGCTCCACCATGCAGCCTCCTATTTTTCCAGCTGATTGTCTCAGAAATTTGCGCCGGGCAGCCGCTTCCACTGCCCCAGTAGGCTTTGCACTTCCATTTCCAGGTGGAAGAGGAAATCTGATCTTAGGAAGCTGATTTCCAGAGACAACCAACTAGAAAGCTAGGAGGCTGCAGCTCCGACTTTTTCCTTATGCTGGATTCAGCCTGCTGGCCATGGTCTGGCGGCTACTGTTTTAGAGAAGGCACTGTCCAGTTTGCTTAGATCTGCCATAAGCTAAATCCTGTCTTATGCTGGAAAACACAACTGCAACTAATACCTGGAGGGGTGGTGGTGGTCTAGCAAGTTGCAGCAAGCCCAGCCTTCAGACAGACTCAGGCACACGAGAAGGCCCAACCAGCATCCCTTGCCAGCTATTGTAGAAACTGGGACCTGTTGCTTTCTGTCTTCTGGGTACAACTTGGCTGGCAGACGTGCTTACTTAGATACCTGTTTAAGAACAATGCGGACTTGCAGTAGTGCCAGGCAGGGAACAAAGACAAACTGCCACGTACAACAGCCATAGAGAGAGACGCTGCTCAGCTTCTGAAATAAGTCACTAATAGCTTTCTGATACAAAGTGCTATCAGCCTACAGGTCTTAAGGTAATAGCAAGACAAGCTTCTCTCTCCTCCCCCCAAAGCATCTACCAAATTCACATTTATACCCATTGAATTGTCTACTGGTGGGCCGTTGAATTGTCTATTTGGTGGGCCGCTGTGAGATACAGGAAGCTGGACTAGATGAGCCTATGGCCTGATCCAGTGGGGCTGTTCTTATGAATTGCAGATTCAGTTGGTCCAGGTTATTAGTGAAAACCAGAGCCAGTCGTGTTTAAGACAGCTGGAAGTTTTGCTTCAGATGGTGGACACACAGCTTGTGTGTAGTCTAGCCAAAAGGGCATCTGGAAATGACGCCAAAGTCTCTTGCCCAGAGGCAGCAGTGCCATGAGTGTACACACCACAAGTGGTCCCTCTGGGAAACCAGCGCTTTGGAGGGGGAAAAAAAAACTGTCTCCAGCCTTCACCACATGAAGGATATAATTACAGAACCAGGCAGGTTAGCGGGTGGTTAGTCACTTGACAGAAGGCTTTGGTTTATTCAGAATTATTTTCTTCTCCTCCGTCTGTGCCTGTTGGATGTTTCATGTGTTCCCTTGGGGAGGTGTGGAGGGCACTTTGTATTCACCAGTGTGTGACCTATTTGTGTCTCATAACATATTATCGTCCTCCTCACATGTGAATGTTGATGTTAATTTGTGTTTTCATTTTTGTTAGGAAAAATTTTTTTTCTTCCAAAAAGTGGAGAATAAAAACAAGCTGTTGTTTACAGAACAACAACTGGGGTGGGTTGCACAGCCTTCACGTGACTTTCTGCTTTCATAATTTGGCACAGTGGGCGGTTCATGTGATGCTTTAAAAAAGGAGACAACAGCAAAGGTTGCCAACTGACTCAAAGAGAATGGGCCTGGTCTGCTTCTCTGCCTTTCACAGCAGCTCAATTTTCTGAAGAAATCAACCATCTTTCTATCTACACAGGATGCTGTTCTTAAAACTATTCTCCTGCCAGCTGGGCAGAGGCACTTTTGACAGAGGTGGTTCTCTTTGAGTCAAAGGGGGGGGGGGGTTTAAGCAATCCACGCTTTTCAGTCCAGCATAGTGTCATTGTGTCCCCCCAGTGCCTGCTGGTAGTGGCTTCAGCCTTTAAGGTTGTGAGCCTCTTTGGGACAAAAAACCTGTTCTCACTTATTTTTTTTCCATTCCTTTTGTAATATATGCTGATTTGTGAACTGTTTTTGTTAAAGAGTGTTAAATAAAGAAATAATGAACAAGCAGGTGGTCAGTGATGATTTTTTGTTAGGCCAAAACTTGTGGTTCTCTGACAGATAATATGTGACTTGCAGAAATTTGTTGGCTTTTTTGCATCATAATTAATATAAAGGCTTAATAAGAAATTTTCAGGTTTTGTAGTTACTCACCAGATATAAACTGAGGGTCCACTGGATTCAAGCACAAGTTCAGTGACCAAGATGAGTAAAAATATTTAAGAGCTTAAATGATTCTTAAATATTGTGACTCTCAAATATCTGAAGTTTATCATGGGTGGCTTTTACGTTAAGCAAGTCTGGCCACCCAAACTCCCAGCATTATGAGAAGCTTTTCCCCACTAACTCTACACTACGTGCAATTATCTAGATGGAAAGCATCTCCTCCACCCCACCCCACCCCAGTTGCTTATTTCAAAGATGAAAAAGGTCCAAGCATCGCAGCCTGTCCTCAGAGGCAAAGTGCTCCAGTTCCTTTGCCATACCCATGTCAGATTTCTCCAACAAGCACACCTCTACTATTCATTCCCATATGGAAACACTGGATGTATTTTACAATCCCATACTTGGTGAAGCAATGGGGATTTTTTCCCCTCCCTGAGAGCAGGTAAAATCATGAATTTAACACATTCCATGTTCTGGATTCTCAGACAAGGATTCTACTAGTCTCTTCCCACCCTGGTTTGAGATCCATCAAGGAGCACATCAAACCAGACAGGAGCTTGGCGGAGCGTTCTGCAGTGAGACGACAACTCTATTTATTAGGAAATGGCTTCAGCAAGGGAAAAGCCCGAGGCACCACTCCACTCTGCGGCTCCCAGAGTGAACTAGAAACACACTCTGCTACAGATGCTCGACCAGCAATGAAAAGGTTCCTAAGATACCACAGTCTTTCCCCTCCCTCATTGGGGTACATATGGCCTGATTGCTGCACAAAACACCATGAGCACACCAGAGAACATCCATGACTGGTGCCGCCTCAAAGTGGAGGCTGCAAGTTCTACTCGTGATGCCAAGATGCTCTCACAACACTTTTCCTTGGCTCCACCCACCTCCATGCTCCACCCAGCTCCGCCTATCAGCCAGGATAGTTGAATGGAACTTCCATGTGCAGAACCACTGATATATCTAATGCTGGAGACAAGCAACAGGGAGACAGTGGTGTCCTCATATCTTGATTATAAGACCCATAAACATTTGTCTGGCTTGATTAGTGACTTTTAATCTGTTCCATCTCACGGAACATTGATAAAGGTGCTAAAATTGTCACGGCACTTTTTTTTAACAACTGGAAAGACTTGCCACAGTGCTGGTGGGGGACTAAAATCCCTCATTGGCCCTATCACTAAATAACATAAGAACAGCCCCACTGGATCAGGCCATAGGCCCATCTAGGCCAGCTTCCTGTATCTCACAGTGGCCCACCAAATCCCCCAGGGAGCACACCAGATAACAAGAGACCTCATCCTGGTGCCCTCCCTTGGGCACCCCCCAACCTCCAGTAGCACACCTACAGACCATTAGAGGCAAATTGATTGAAAATCACTGCCTCAGAGTATCAATTTTCAACCCATGTGCCGTGGGATTTTAAAGCACAGCATTGAAAGTCACTAAAAAAATTATTCCGGGTTCTGCAGCTCTGTTTCTAGGGCAACTGACTGTAGTAACAAGTTGTCTGTCCCTCCACCAGTGGAGGAGGAAGGACAATTGCCCTAGAAAGAGCTGCAGAACCAGGAAGAGTCTCCAGGGAGCTGGAAGTGACATTACAAGAGGAGAAGATCACAGAGGTCTGTGTGCCATGAGTAGAAATATTGAGAATTACTGCTCTAAAGAGCTGACAAGACTCTGGGCTCTTTTGCTGCCACAAACGTATACAGCTACACCATCACACGTTTGGTGCAACACAAATCAAACACACAATGCAGAGTATGAGAAAAGCTCTACAGTCCACTTGCTACAAAGAGCTTCCAATGTACATAAGAACGTAAGAACAGCCCACTGGATCAGGCCATAGGCCCATGTAGTCCAGCTTCCTGTATCTTACAACGGCCCACCAAATGACCCAGGGAGCACATCAGATAACAAGTGACCTCATCCTGGTGCCCTCCCTTGCATCTGGCATTCTGACATAGCCCATCTCTAAAATCAGGAGGTTGCACATACACATCCTGGCTTATAACTTGTAATGGATTTTTCCTCCAGAAACTTGTCCAACCCCTTTTAAAGGTGTCCAGGCCAGACGCCATCACCACATCCTGTGGCAAGGAGTTCCACAGACCAACCACATGCTGAGTAAAGAAATATTTTCTTTTTTCTGTTCTAACTCTCCCAACACTCCATTTTAGTGGATGTCCCCTGGTTCTGGTGTTATGTGAGAGTGTAAAGAGCATCTCTCTATCCACTCTGTCCATCCCCTGCATAATAATGTAGCGGTCAATTTTTTAAAGACACACTTTATTTCAACGCCACAGGTTTGGGACTTGCTTCTGGCATTATTTCCAAGCCAGCACACTCGGTCTCCCTTATTTGGCACAAACCTAGCTAAGATTTGAACTCCAGCCATCCTGATCTCTGGTGGCCTCGCTGGGTCACATCTGGTCCAATTTTTTTGGGAAAGTTAAGAACTGCTTCAGGATGAGTTACCGCCTATGTTATCCTTTCCCAGTTTGAAGAGACACTTTGCCAACAGTCTGAGGCAAAGAGGCAAAGAAGGAAGGCCCATAGCCAGGGAGACAGACCAGGGACAGACTGCACTTGCTCCCGGTGTGGAAGGGACTGTCACTCCCGGATTGGCCTTTTCAGTCAAACTAGACGCTGTTCCAGAACCACCTTTCAGAGCTTGATACCAGAGTCTTTCGAGACTGAAGGTTGCCAATACAATATCCCCACTGACGGAGTTCCAGAGAGGGCTGAAAAGGGCCCCAGCGAGAGCACCAAGGACTGCACCCAGAATTCTTTGCATGCAAAGCAGGGGCACCACTAAACTCCACTGCATCTCCAACAGCAACCCCCATTCCTACTACTGCAGCCTGGGACCACGACTGTCACAAAACACGCCTCTCCACCAAAAGCACTTCCAGGCCTGGCCACGCCGTCCTCCTTTCTCAACGTTCAGATGCCCTTCCCCGCCCTTATAAACACTAGATAAAAAGTTCATAAACCACATCCTATAGCCTCAAAGAAAAATATACAGCAAGAGTTAAGTAGTACTGGTTGGCAACCTTCAGTCTCGAAAGACTATGGTATAAGCCTACAGCACCCGGTATTCCCAAGCGGTCTCCCATCTAAGTACTAACCAGGCCTGACCCTGCTTAGCTTCCAAGATCAGATGAGATTGGGCATGTGCAGGGTAACAGTTGCTGTCTAAGTAGTACTAGTGAGTCTTATTTCTATCCATCTATTTGAAAAAAAGATGAAAGTGTCAGCCCTTCTTTTCATCTTCTTTAATTTTTTTTCCTCTACTTAATATATTTCTTCTTATTCCCAGTCATCAAAACCACATATGAGTAGACGTGTATAGGATTGGACTGTGAGTCATGTTCCCCCCCCCCTCCAGCACATTCTTTCACTAGACCCAAGAGCCCCACATTCTGGAGCCTTTCCTCTTAAAGGAGGTGCTCCAGCCCACTTACCCCTGGGGCTGGGGATAAGAATAGGCCCTCAGTTTGGCTGTACTTGTCGTAAGAGGCAACTAAACAGCCACCGGGTAGATGGGACTCGTCAGCCTGGGAAGGCAGCTCATCTGAGAGAAGGAAAACTCTGATCCCAAACCTCCACTGCCTTGTGGCTACATCCAGTTACGGAAAAGGCTTCAGGAGTCAACCTCGAGGAAAAATCCGGAGCCGGAGTCCCTGAGGCAGTTCATGGCTGAACACAGTCACGTTCTGGCAACTCCTGCGACGCCGCTGGAACCAACCGTATTGGCCTCTGCCTTTCCATTGGACCATTTCAGCGACGTGGAGAGGGGGATTTGCTGCATGGGTAACAGTCTATCCTCCATACCTACTTTACCCAGGCTTCGTGCACTGGAGAGGACACTCTGTTCCAGAACCACCATTCAGAGCGTGACACCATAGTCTTCTGAGACTGAAGGATGACAACTCCAGCCCACTATTCATTTTGGCCATCCTCTTCTGCACCTTTTCCAGTTCCACTACATCTTTTTTGAGATGTGGCAACCCAGAACTGAATGCAGTGCTCCGGAGAAGACTCCATGATTCTCTCCCACTCCATCACATTCTCAGTGAGCTTTAGATAAGTTCATTGAAATATAAGAACCACAAGGCAGGTTAAGGCCCCCCCCCCTTTTTCAGGCTATGCATTTGTTCTGCAAGATTGTTGGTTTTCACAGCAGAAAGTTCTATGAAAAAGGAACTGCAATGATGAAGCAGGCAAACTGCTATTCCCCCCCCAAGATGGTTCACAGCTAGAGCAGCTACAAGCCCACGTAGGAGCACCTCCCCCCCAAAAAAAGCCAGCCCGTCAACTACCTCCCACAAGAGAGAGCGACAAAGAGGTGATGTTTGGAGGGGAACATTTCCAAGAAATAAAGCTACACTTTTAGATTTATTTGGGTTAAGCTACCTTTTTAATTTGATTTGGGCTTCAGCTAAGCTCATGAAGAATGCAAGTTTTAAGTGGGTCAAAAGCAATCGAGATTGCTGGCTGCCTTCGTTGAGGGAGTCCGCTGGCAGCCAAAAGGGTGGAATCAATTTCCTGCACTTTTTGGAAAGGGTGGACGAGGAGATGCCTTGCAGCGCAGAGGGACCCTGCTTCCAGCCAGGCATTGGGCTGCAAGACCCCTGAGGATCAGGGCCTCCGAGAGGAACTTTATCAGGGGGTACAAAGTTTCTTTGGGGCCCTTTCCGTTCTCCATTGCATCGTTATGTCATACGATCATTAGATCATGATTTATATGAACTGCGCTATATAAAACTATGCAGGCTTACACAAAACGTGACTGCTGCTACTTTTAACACAATACATGCAAACGTTCCCTGAGAACCCAGGAAGCTTCCAGCCCTGCCCTCCATTGGCTCCGGGGCCCCGATATGATGCTCCCTCTATACCCTTCTCTCATGGGCCCTGCAGAGGATCCTGTGCCCTTCTTCAGAACACAGCAGTTATATAAACTTCCCCTCCTTCTGCTATTAGAAGAAGCAACTCCGCACAACTCGTGCACTTATTACTCATTAAGCCATTCCAGGGTTTTGGGAAGTGTTCTGACATGCCATATCTGAACGCGAGCCAAACTGAGGCCTTGCAATCTTGTCCCAGCTCATCTGCCTAACAATCTTGGATAGATATCTTTGCTTCTATCGTCGATCAGTATCTTGCTTCAGGCCACAGGAGCCAAGGAAAAGCTCTTCACAGCAGAGTTTGTCACCCTGGCTCACAGGTCCAGCTTTCTCAAGCGGCTGCCGGGTCCTAATGCATAGCTCCAGCCTGCACCACACAGAGAAAATCCTGATGTTTGAAGTTTTTGGCACACTGTCAATTCCCTTTGGCCTCCCAGAGCATTGCGAGATTGTGGAGAAGCACAAACAGCTTCAAGATTTGCAAGGCAAATTCTTCAATCTAGAACTCTTTGGGCCTTCCAGTCAAACACTCCCCCCCCCATATTCCTTTGGAGCAGCTCTGATTCTAGACCTCATCTATCACTGGTCATATAGCAGCTACTTCACATGCAGTGAATGGAAGATGCATAGAGATGCATTAGCCACACATCTCCTCTTATCTGGCAGACTGAACAGCACATCAGATCATTTTCAGGAAGCCATGCCAAGGCCAGGGGTAAACATAACCCAGCACAACCGCCCATCTGGAATTTGGAGAGGGAAAGTACCCTGCCAGTGTACAAACCTCCCTCTTTGTTGTGCATGCAGCCAGCAGCCCTCCCTGGTCTCTATGCACTTAATGCCTGCAATGCTACAATGAACCAAGGCTAGTCCACACCATACTTTGCAGAACTACTCCTAGCCCTAGCTGTAAACTGTCACTTGAAACTAACCAAGTAAGAGCACTGGTGCAGCCACACTAACCACTGTTCGTTCCAGAAATGAAGGGGGCGAGGAGAAAGACCGGATGACTACCATGTGCAGGGGCAGAGATGCACATGCCTGTAGAACATGTTTAGTCTCCTAGCCATATGTACAGCAGGCAGAGAAATGCTCACATCCACCTCCTGCGACCCGATCGCTTGTCTGCTCCTTACTACAGAGGCAATAGCTCTGCTATTGGGAAAGTGTCTGAAAAAGGAAAAGCGGATATGCCTTTGGAATGACCCGGTATATGCACATCCCCACAATGTAGCTCACATGCTTCGCCTGGCAGATATTGCGAGACCATAGGTGGGGTAGCAGATAGGCCCGGGAACTCTGGACTCAAAGTACTCATAAGAACATAAGAACAGCCCCACTGGATCAGGCCACAGGCCCATCTAGTCCAGCTTCCTGTATCTCACAGTGGCCCACCAAATGCCCCAGGGAGCACACCAGATAACAACAGACCTGCAAGGCTTCCTGGGAATTGTAGTTAAGAACATAAGAACAGCCCCACTGGCTCAGGCCATAGGCCCATCTAGTCCAGCTTCCTGTATCTCACAGCGGCCCACCAAATGCCCCAGGGAGCACACCAGATAACAACAGACCTGCAAGGCTTCCTGGGAATTGTAGTTAAGAACATAAGAACAGCCCCACTGGCTCAGGCCATAGGCCCATCTAGTCCAGCTTCCTGTATCTCACAGCGGCCCACCAAATGCCCCAAGGAGCACACCAGATAACAAGAGACCTCATCCTGGTGCCCTCCCTTGCATCTGGCCTTCAGACATAGCCCATTTCTAAAATCAGGAGGTTGTGCATACACATCATGGCTTGTACCCCGTAAAGATCACGAGTGATCTGGGCCAATTGCCATTTCCCAACTTATCTGACAACTGGTAGTGGCAATCACATCTGTAGCCCTCTCTCCTTCAAAGACCCCCATGTGAAACATCTGGGAGGAACCCTCATTTTACACTCACAACCAGCCCAGGCAGGCTGGACTGAATCAGAGTGACTATTCCAAATTCACAAATCAAGGTTTCATTGCAAGATAAGAGATTTGAACCCAGTTCTTGGTGATTCAAGCTCAGCCACCCCTCCCCATTGATGCATGAAGAGCAGAAAACACTGTGCTGCCTCCTACAAGTGGGGCAGAATAAAACCATAAGGCAGAAGCCATGCAAGGGGAAAAGAGTTCTAATGGAGTCTGGCATAGACTCCAGTGGCATCCTTGAAAACTGTCAGCACTGCCAGTCATTGAGCTTGGCGAGTCTTCTTCAATGCTGGAATGGGGAATAGGGATGGGGGAAATCCCCAAAAGCCTAATGAATGCTCAGCACTTTGCTCTAAATGCTTTAAAAAAATCCAGAACAAACTGTAACATTCCTTCCTACCACCCCACCTCTACTTTATCATCTTGTAAGTCCCACACAGTGTTGCACGTTTGTGCAGTGACAAATTGCAAGAAAGCCCTTTGGATGTCTTTTCCTGGCATCAGTTCTGTGAACGCCGGAGATCAAGGCAGCGTGAGTTGACTCCATACTCCCACTTATGACGGCATTTATCCCTCCCTCTCAGGTGAGACCCTGTTGCTGATTCAGCCCTGCACCTAAGAAATGTTTGCAGGAATTAAAGAACTGTGCAATGTGTTCTTCAGAGAGCATGTTGCATAGGTTGGCACACTCCTCTGTTTCTCTGCTACAAGGCCCCAAGTTTTCTGTACAAGTCAAGCCCTTATTGTCGCACACAGCTTTAGCCAAGGGGTTGGGCTTGGCAATGCAGCTTGGCCTGAATAAGGTTTCAATGTACAGCATGACGCCCTTTTTCAAAAATGCCCCGTGTGTTAAAGCATCCCCCGCAAACAGAAACTGGCAGCAAAATTAGGAGGTAGCAGGAATTAAGGGAGGGGCATTCAAAAGAGGTGCCTCCTACCTGTATCATGAAGTGGGACAATCTTTATGACTACTTCAGGATTTACCCCAATGCATTCTGCCTCTTTCTGCTGCACAAGACTAACACTGCTTCTGACTGGCTTCAGTGAATCACTCAAGATCAGTAGACCCCCTACAGATCCATATAAGTTTGCACAAACATTTCAAGATTGCCTCCATTTTTCCCTCCCCTGCTAATTCGGTCTGTGGTTAGCCAGGCTCAAGTAAAGTTGGTCTAACCCCCTTTCCATGCTTGAGCCTCAAGAGGCATTATCAAGGGTGTGAGAGTGTTGTTAGATAATCGCTCTGCAGTCACGTGCTGTTTTTCCAGACCCCCCTCCCCAGCAGCCTGAACATTGTTACATAAAGTGTCCTGCTTGGATTCAGCACTCATCCCCCACCAAGCCTAAAACTAGAGACAGTCCCATTTCAAAGCACTTAGGGAGCAGTCCAGCAGACCAAGCAGAGCCTGACTCCTCCGCAGCATTTGACCAAGGACCTCACAGCAGGCCAAGTATTTGCTGCACACTGCCAAGCACATCACGTGCAAGAATCCAAGCACCCACGGCTTGTCCTAATTCAAAGCAGAGCCCAGGATGCTGCCAACTTTGTGCTTGTTCCCAAAGGATAGGAATTGGCAACATGACACGGCCAGGCATCTTCAGCAAATGTGCATTATGCAAGTTTGCCTTGACTTAATATTAACTCCTGTGTATGTATCCAAGGACCTCCATGGGGTGGTTCCAAATAGTCTAGGACAGAACATATGGGTCCCCCCCATGGATGGATCGCCACAGTTGCACACACGTGAAAACACAAGCACACTGTGGGTCCAGCAGATTGCTTGTCACCTGCTACACAAGACACCCCTCTGCTGGTCAACAAGCGTGTTGCATGACAGGCAAGGGTTAGATCACCACTGTATTCACTATTTGTTCTGTCCACTGCAGTCCTTTTCTTTCTGGACAGATGCTGCCGGTTTTCAACTTTTCTTAAAAAAAAATTTTTTAGCATCTGAACCATTCAACCAATTCTGGAGAGCTCAGCACAGTATTATTTTTTTTTAATGGGCAACCTATAGCGGCAATCACTAAACAAAAGATATGCTAGTGATAAGTCTGCACGATCCTTATGGAACAGAATCACCCACTGCTAGAGAAGCCTGGGGCTGCTTAGGATGTAGTCTCTCAACACTCTAAACCAGGGGTGGACAAACTTGCAACTTTAATATCCTGGATCTTTAACAATTGTATAGAAGTGGGAATTTCAGCAGGTATAGCTTCTCATATCACAGATGACAAGCTGCACCTGCAGAAATTCTCTCCTACACAATTGTTAAAGGTCCAGGATCCTTAAAGTTGAAAGTTTGTCCACCCCTGCTCTATTCCAGCACGCTTGTCCTTCATATTCCCCTTTTCCAACCCAGAGAGTGGTAGGAGCAGAGGATGGCACCTCACCAGGTTGGGGGGGGAAGCATTTAGAACACTGTCTTTTACTTTTTCCAGTCTAGGAAGCAGTGGTTGTCAAACTTTTTAGCCCAGGACCCACCTTTTAGAATGATAATTTGTCGGGACCCACTGGAAGTGATGTCATTAACCTGGAAGTGACATGGCTGGAAGTAACATTATCAAGCAGGAAAAATTCTTAACAATCCTATCCACGCTTACCCAGGAGTAAGCCCCATTATCATTGTTAAATGCATTAAAAACTGTAGCCTCTTCAAAGTACAGATCTCCCAAATGCAGCCACATGCCATGTTGGCATCAAGCCTAATATACTAAATATAAAATTCTGAAATGAGTTTTATTGAAACTGGCTTGCAACCCACCTAGTGGGGCCCAGCCCAGTCTGAGAAACAGTGCTATAGAGAAAGCTTCATACCTTCTCTTACTTGCCTCTGTTCATCCTACATTGGCACCCTCCACGGCGAGTTCATTATCTTTCCCAATCTCTGGTGTACATCTCTGGTGTGCTTCTATTATAATAGCCTTAAATAACCCCAAATACTTTGAAGAAATCCGACTCTCTCCTTTAACCCCCTTTTAATTCATTTCAAAAGTACGTGGTGATTAAACATGATTTTGTTGACTTTCTAGGCAACTCTGCACTTCAACATACAAACAAAACAGGAATCCGACAGCACCATCATCACTGCTCCTGCATAGATTTGCACCCACTCCAACTTGCACAAGGTACTGGGCAACTTTCCTTTCTCTCAAATAAACAATCGTTCTCCTTTAAGGAAAGAAAACCTCTAGGCACTGCAAAGTTTCTCACTAAATATTGCAGCAAGAACAATATTCACTCACCACCCCCTACCCACCTGTTTTTAAAAACATCTTGAGAGCTTTGGAACAGAGATGTACACACAGAGATGCATTTAACTTTCCAAACACCCTGGGGCACTGACTGGACAGTATTTTCACCTGAAGTGCAATGCTAAAAAGTTCAATCTTGGCCACTGAATAATTGCTACGAATCTTAAAAAGCAGGTTTTTAAGATACAGGTTTGGAATAAAGTCCAGAAGTTACAAGCCTCCACTCCTTCCTTAATGACAATAAGAGTTCAGCTGTCAATACATATATTCACCATTTGTGGGCTAAAAGAAACTACCTTATGCAAACCACCCCTACCTTTCTCCATAAGAAACTGCTTCCGTCTCAGAAGTGGAATCTCTGCCCAAGACTTGGCTCCAGAAGGCACTGACCTTCACGCTGAAAGAACACTGCAGCTGTGGAATGAGCACTTTTAGCCCACTGCCCACCCCAAGAGCAATGGAAGGGCAGGTGACTATCATGTCTGTCCCCAAATACGCAGCAACTGCTCAATTCCTAACTGTGTGGCCATTTTCAAGTGGCTTTTACTGCATTCCAGAATGAAAATCCAGACAAGTTTGCCTCCAATAATCAGTTTTAATGTTTGAAAAAACGAGTGCATATGCCAACAAATGTAGAAAATACCTTTTATCTGCACTTTTACTTGGGAACTGACATTTGTGCCTAGACCATGTCAGATGGGAAGCCTCATGTACAAATTTCCTCATGTATTTATTTATAATCCAACAGCACTTGAAGCAGCAAAAAGGAGAGTTACAAAAGTCTTGACCTTACCAGGTTAAGATAAGGTGACCCATTATAAATTAAGAGGCAAAAGTTGACCTGTGCTTTCATATCTATGAAACCCATTAAACATTTTCATCCTTGTTAAGTTGAGAAGACCATACAGCACTTCTGATCTAGGACAAGTGGTTTAGTTCTAATTAGCTCAGCAGAACTTAGTACATACACAGGAAGGAAGTGGGTCTCTACTGTAGAATAAATTTCCTAAAGGTTTCATGTACAGACAAATGCACAGGACAAATCCCAGGTTGAATTGCTTACAATAGGCTCACAAGCTTCTCTCCACCTACCCATCGAGGAGTTAAAACTGCAGAACGGATACTACCTGAAAAACATCCCACAAACCCAGATGAAGAACATACCAAAGACTATTACTAATAGAGGAATGCCCAAAGCTCCAGTTGTCCAATGCACATATGAAGCTACACTCTGAATGCTGGTTATAACCAAACCAAAGTGACTGGTGGGGAGGGGAAGATCAGCCTGCGGCAAAGGCTCCCAATTAGAGTCTCTCAATTTACTACTTGGAAAATGAGAGGTTTGTTCCTACACTGTGAAGCTAGAGCAGCGTTTAACACAACTCTACGTGGAACTTCTGTCCAGATTCATACTGGGGAGGAAAAGAAGTTCTCCACACTGGTATCTTTCAGGTGACACTCCAATTCTGCCCATGCTTTATGAAGTGCCTTGGCTTTGCCGTCACTCATTAGCTGTCCATTCACATAACAGGCAGAGAGGCTCTTCGCCACCTCGTTGGCTTTAATTGTGGCAAGTCATACCCAACGCGTTCTAATTTCTAACCATGGCAGTTTTAATTCCAAATGCATTAGTACAACAGTGCAATGGAAGAAGAGTTACCGGTCTGTACAAAAAGCTTTACAGTTTTTTTTAAAACAAAAGTGTTTATTTAAACAAGCATAAGCAATTAATTAATATATTTCCACAGCAAGATAAATATCCCCATTAAACTATCAGCTCACTCTATGGCGCACCATAGTGTTGGGTTTTTAAGACCGCTGTACAGTGGGAGGTGGGGAAGGGCTAATGTTAGTGTTATTTACATTTCCATATTCAATACCCTATACAAGAAAGGAGCTAAAATTAATCTTCGGGGTGCAATTTCGCTGTTCTGTCAAGGTAACTGAGTTTTTGTGTTTTTTTTTAAATCCACAATGAAGCATGGGCTGACTTCAGCTAAAAGATTCCAGTTGCGGTCTTCACAGGGAAGAGTGTTGACACTTCTGCATTCACTACACATCAGGGCAGGGAGAAAAGACGTGAACTTTGCTTGTGCTGGAAAACCAAGAACGCATATCAGGCATGTGTTTTTGGGCAAATTCAGTTTAATTGACAAACGTAATATTGTTTTCGGGACCCTGATCAAGGAGGCTCTACTATGTGTGTGTTATAATTTCAATTTCATGAGGGAAGATCACGCCATCTTGGTTATAGGTTCATAACCACCACACAAAAAGTGGCCACAGGAAGTGACTTCTCTGCCCATTGCAAGCTCACCGTGCACTCAACTGGAAGCTCCCCCCCCCCCCCCATCTTGCTTAGACCACGCTCTCTCGGTTACTGGAGGCCAAAACAGCTCGGCGGCAAATCGGGCAGGTCGAGTTTTCCGAGAGCCAACGGTCGATGCAGTGCACGTGGTACTCATGGGAACAAGGCAGTTTCCTCAGCTTGTTTCCTTCCGTGTACTCGGTGATGCAAACACTACAGGTCTTCAAAGCGTCGCTCTCACCAAAATTCCTCATGGCCAGGTTGTCAATTTGCTCTTTGGTGAGGCCTCGTGGCTGGTCGTCGTCTTCTTCATTAAGGAGAAAAAACTGTGCCAAGCTGAGGAACGGCAGAGAACCACTTTCTTCAAAAGTCACCGACCCCCTGGCATTGCGTCCTTCCCGCCTGGCACCAGCAGTGGAGCCCCCTTCATTGCTGCCTTCAACTGCTTCCACGGGTACGGGCTCAGGACCTTCATTACTCGAGGTGCTCCCACTGCCACCTCCGACTTGGGGCTCAGCCATTTCTACATTTGGATTGGGTGCTGGGCCACCAGGCTCAGCATCACTATCACTATACATGAAATAACTCAGCTCCCCAAAGCCTGTCATAATTTGCCTGAGCATGGTCTGGATGGCCACGGACGTCGTCTCGCTCAAGCCTGTGTTCAAGATTCTACGGATAGGAATCCTAATGGTGCTGACATAAGTTCTCACACCTGCCCTCTCGGAGCGTGAAAAGGTGCGCCTAAACCCTCCACGCTCACTCTCGTAAGTGACAGTATTGTTTGGGGTCTGGGACCGGGATCGAGTTCGGTTGGCTATACTGTCCCTCTGCCTATATTCTCCAGGACGGACTCGTCTCACTTGTAGATCAAGGACAATGGTTGGAGGCCTCTGCCCAGGAGCCGTAGGCTCTGCGCTGCCATTTGTTTCCGGAGAGCCTGCTGCTGGTGGAGCAGGTCTTGCTTCAGGGGTCGAGAATAGCACTGTGTTTTCACTGGGCACCTCAGAGGTTGCTGCATGCTGCCTGATCACCACATGCTGCCTTGTCCTAGAACTTCCTTCAGCTTCACTCACAGGGGGGACATCAGGTGCCTGAGATGACGTGCTCTGGTGCGCCCGGCGAGGGGACTCGTCCACGGGATTGAGAGGAGATCTACTTCTGTCGGTCCTCGCTCGTGTCCTCCGCTGCTCTGGGCTCCTGCTTCTGGATCTTCTCCGGCCTCTTTGCGGGGGAACTTCAGGGATCTCTTCAGGAGGACTCACTTCAGATTCAGGCTGACTTACAACAGAAGGGGAGTCAGACCTGGGAGTCTCAGCATCTGAGCTTTGGTTCTGTTCCATATCTTCCCCACTGGCTGGTTCTACAGATGGCTCGCCCTCTGTTTCCGGGTTTGGGTTCCCGTTGTTACGGTTGACGTTTATTTCTAAACTGAACCTGAAGTCCCCGCTGTTCGGGTTAGTCCGGCTCACTGCCCTCCAAGACTGGTTTCCTCGCTGCCCGCTTCGTGTCGTATTCCCAGTCTGTCGAACCGAATTCAGCCAATCTATTATGGAATCGCCATTAGATACATCTTCTGTGGCCTCCGCACCTGTCGGACAAGAGCAACTGCCAGAATTAGGAAACTTGAGCAATCTGGGCTGAAGGCTCCAGGCACACTCCTCAGTTATTTAAAAAAGCAAAACAAATTTCTTGGCTGTAGTAGTGTTGCACGTGCCATCTAATGACCACGTCAACACACTGTGTTCCACCAAGATAATCAGGAAAAGTGTAGCTGTTGTCAAAAAGCTTAACAAGTTAGTGCAGTCCACACATCGGCCCTTTTCAGCAATATCAACCTTAGCAGAGAGCTGTGAAAACATCAGCGTCGTACAGCAAGACCTGTACTGAAGTACTAAAGTATTTTACAAGCATTTTAAACAACTTACTTTAGATGCAAGTAGTGAATTTTGCAACTGACAACAGCAAGCTCTTGGCTACAGTTGCATCAGCACTTAAGTCTGCAGAAGATGGAGTGATCTTGCCAACAGGCAAAAGGTGATCGCAGGTTGGATCTGTTTCACTGACACTTGGTCAGCCATGCTTTTAATCACAGCCAATGCGGTAGATGTACATGGATCTCTTAGCAGAGAAACTTGTGTCTGATCTTGTTCATGCTTACCGAGCAAAAAGCTCCAGCAAGGCCAAATTTCAACATGGCACCAGGTGGAACAAGAGAAACATATCTGGGAAGCACCGCATGTATGAAGCACCTTGTCAAATAGGTGAAAATGTCGCCGCAACTCTGCAGCATCAAGTCAGGTTATGGATTCGTGGAGAGCTGGCAACACACAAGCAGGTGAACCAACCCAAGTTAAGTAAGACAAGGCGGGGCAGTGCCACACAGTTTCTTCCTGCCTGTCCAACATAATCTTTAGACTGGGCCTGCTTTTGATGGCACTTGCTTCCTCATTCACATATGCAGGATTGTAGTCTGGTTAGCTAAAAAGCAAGTGGGGTGGGAGAAGAGCCATAATCATGCCTGGATGCCCAGGGCAGTGATGTTACTTCCAGGTTCTCCCTGGAGGAGGAGCACTCACTGTGGGGGTGTAGCACCTGGGCAGGTGCACCTCAAGCTCTGCCACATCTGGGTGGAAGGGAGGAAAGGGAACAAGCTGCCTATGTTCTGGTAGGAGACAGACCAGTGGCAGGGCAGAAGTGTCATTTATAAGGAAATGAACAGGGACAGAAATAGAAATCACGTTCTATACAACTGATGATGTCATTAAGGCAGAACAAAACCAGCTCCCAGAAAAACAGGTCTGCCTCTGGTTTGACCTCGCACATCCCTGGCTACAGCATTTTGACCTCTTCAGTATCCAAATGTGGCCTTCACTGCTGGAGCTTTCAAAGAAGCCCACATACCTCTACTGTCTTCAGTGGTCTGTTGTGGTGGCCCTTCTTTAATTTGCTGCAGCCTTCTCAGCAACTCTTCCTCGGTAATTTCACCTGAGGAAACAAGAGTTTGCAAAAAGTGTTCCAGACACAGCATCGACATACCAAAACAACCCTGTTGCACAACTCCAATGTCAGCAGTGACGAATTCATCAAGACACTGCCCTCTAAGGGTACCACAACTTGAAAGAGTATTCTGTGATACTAGAGTACATTTTCATTAAAAGTTCTGGGCAAGGGACAATTCCTAAAATAACCCCATGACGCCAAATTACCTGGACAACCATGAAATCGCATGAGGTTGTCTGACCAGCAGTCATGCAAGACAAGAAGAAAAGTAGCAACAAAGCATGGGGGGAGAACAGAGAAAGGTGACCATTTAACAGAGTGTCTGAGGCTTTGTTTTTCGTTTGCTACAAAGTCTTCTGAGAAGACTAAGAAATGTCTTCTTTCACAGGCAGAATTCACCAACACATTCTTTTGTATCTGGAGAAGTCTGTTTCAAGATGCCACCCCATGTTATCCTATCAATTTTCTAGTGAAAAGGGGAGGCTTTTTTCCAGGTTCCCCCCACTTGCATCTATTAAAGAGTCAGTAGTGCAGGCACACAACGGGTGTGAAGTCTGTGGGAATGTATTTCTCCCCAGTAACAATGCAAAGTATACACTGACAAGTATGTTTATTTTTAATGTTCAGTTTCAGGCATGTTTAGGCAGCAATCCTGAGCTTAAATAAATGTCAAGTTCAACAGTGCCAGAAGTAAGATTTAGCAATGAACTTCAGTTTCCAAGCATCTACTTAAGGCTTTTTTAAAAAGTAAAATTCTGATCTCATCAGCCAACTCAGCGGTCACATTTCCACACACTCTTGATGGACCTGACTGGCCTTATAAATGCACAGAATAAACATACCTGGGGTGCCTAGTAAGTTGTTGTCCCTCATTAGCCTGTACTCCTCTTCACTCAGATTATTTACAAAGTGATAGAAAGCTTCCTCCCGATCCAGTCGGTCCAGCTGACTCCGCCGCTGTGCTTCAGATTGATCGACACTTCCTTTACTGCTTGAATCTGAGCTTTCCATGTTGATAAGAGTACGTATAATATCTAAAAAAGAGAACAGCCATATTTGTTGAGCAGCCATAGTTAACTCCAGCCCATATAATACAAGAATGAATGCTTTAATCAAGGTTGTGTACGCGCTGTAATTTTGCAGGGGCGCAGGACACAGAGATCAGGTTATTAGCTGAACAGAGTCAGATGCTCAAGGCTTTCCGGCTTTTTGAAAAAACAATCAGTTCTCAGCCCTTATGCTTGCAGAGAAAGGGTTGAAATTGTGTTGCAATGTTTGGTGACAATTTAGAAATTCAAAGTCATAGCTGAATGTTTTCCCCAAGGGTCAGGGGACCACAGCTCACAATTTAGCAAAGCATAACACTCCAGGTTATGAGCCACAGCAATATTTAGATCAGGGGTGTCCAAAGTTTTTGGAAGGAGGGTCACATCGTCTCTCTGACACTGTGTCGGGGACCAGGCCAAAAAAATAATAATTTACATTTAAAATTTGAATAAATTTACATAAGTTTACATAAATGAATATATTAAAGATGAACTTATATGAATGAATGAATGAAGGTCTTGCAATAACTCAAGGCCTATAAAAGGCCTTGCACAAAGCAAGGCCAGCCTTTCCTTTGCTGCCGCTACTACATCACAGACGTGAAACAACAAGCAGTGGAGGGAGCCCTCATCCCACAGCTCACGCGAGAGGTCAAACAGTCACCCTCATACTGAGAGCAGTTGCATCAGGCCAGCATGGGCTCCAACAAACCTACAGAGGGCCAGAAGCTCACTGGAGACTGGGGGCTCCCTGAGGGCCGCATTGAGAGGCCTCGAGGGCCACAAGTGGCCCCAGGGCCGGGGTTTGGGTACCCCTGATTTAGATGAATCCACAGCATAAAACACAAAGTGAAGGAAAAGCTAATCACTCCAGAGCACAAGCTAAATCTCACACATATTCATACCCTATGCTTACACACTTGTGCATGTGTGCTCTCTCTCACACACACCCCTCTCCTTTTCAAATGCCTCTGTAGCTCTCCGAGTCTCAGTCTCTCTGAATTCTTTCCTCCCTCTTAATCTCTTGCAGCTCAATCCTATGTGGGCTGCTTCATTATTAACCCTGCGGTGACATCCCACACTTCGCCCCAGGTAGCATCTAACCATGACCACTGTGGCAGCCACTGGTGGCTCGTGCCACACCTGACAGCAGCCAGCACCCACCATAGTGTAATGCAGGCGGGTGTGTGGTTGCTTTACCAGCCACGTAAAGAGCCAAGCTTCCACTCCCTCCTCCTTTTCCTGCGCAGTCAGGAGTCACTGCTATTATGTCATTTCCTCCAGGCAGTACCTTTGCCTCTCAATCGCTTGCTATACTGGCACAATACTATATTCAAGGTACAAAACCGAATTTTCCTTGTTGTGGAATTCAGGTCACCTGGGTGCAGAATTCAGTTTAATTTAGTCACCTGAAATACACACTGCCCCATCTCTAATCCTCTGGTGCACTTATGAGTGACCATGCGTCAGACTTTGCACTGTCCAGCAGCGGCCTATATTAACAGACAGCAAGTTTACCAACCAGGGATCACCTGATATTCTACAGAGCACTGCCATTCACGAGCACAGAAGCCAGAGGGGATTACTGGGGAAACTTGAATATTCTTTACCATTTTGGTCAGCAAGTTTCATCAATTGGTATTCCTAACAAAGGGTTCATTTTGATATACAAAACAAGGCTGGTGACTCAGATTAAAAAAGTGTCTGAAGGACTTTTATATGTAGGAAGAGTATACGCTTGCCACAGCTAGCTGTAGATTCCTCATGGACTCCACTCATGTTCTCCCAGCCAAGTCTCTGAGCATTTCCTTGAGGTGCAGCTGGTACCATTCTGCTGATAAAGGTCCAAAAACTATACAAAGCAGCTGGTTCAGCAAAAAGGAGACAAGCACTCCAAGCAAAACAGAACTGCATCACTGCTGAGTTCTGTTAGCACAGGATGTGAACAGAACTGCTGGTGTTGGCAAAAAACCCTTGACACCTGTCATTTAAATTTTTCATCCGAGCTATCTGCAGTCAAGGTTCTGAAATCGTATCCTATGACTACCTAGCCAATTATTAAAAACACATGTATTCAACGAATGTACCATCCATCAATTTTATCAGCAAACCCATTTGACCAGAGCTACTTTAAATCTGAGGTTATTACAGTACCACCACCTTCTACATATAGCAGTTTTCCACTCCAGAGATTTAAAAAAAAAAAAATCAGAATTACCATTCATTGGCAAACACCACCACATAAGCCAAGTCCTTAAGTAACTGACAAAAAGGCAAGTAAAATTCCCAAATTCAGTCCATTAGAAAAGTAGCTCCCAAACTGTGGCTCTGGGATGCACTACTGCAGTGGTTCTCAAACTTTTTTGACTGGTGGCTCCCTTAACCTATTAGGCTATTGGCTGTGGCTCCCCATTAGGGCTACAACCCTATACATTGTATAGAGTGGCATGTTTTCCTCCGGGATTCCTTGGCCTTCCAGCAAGCCACAGAACCAGCAAAAAGGGAGGGGAAGTTGAATTATATGTAAGGAATATATACACCTGCACACAAATCCAGGAGCTTGGACATGGAAGCCACAAAGGGAGTAAGAATAAAAGGAGAAAAAAATAAGAGCGGTGCCACTGCGAGAGTGGTTAGGCAGACTACCAGGTCAGGCAGAAATCACGGACTTTCCTAAAACAGATTGCCAAGCTTTCTGAGAGGCAAGCCACAGTGGTCATGGGGAACTTCAGCTTTCCTGACATCTTTAGAAAGTCTAATAAGTTCTTGACTTGCCTTGAAGGCAACTTCATCATTCAGAAAGTACAGTGAGGAACAGCAGGGTCTGCCATCCTGGATTAACCCTTATTGAGAGGGAGGAATTGGTCAAGGAAGTGAAAATGGAGGGGACTTTTGATGCAAGTGACCACACACCTTGGAATTCTCGATAATGAGGGGAAGTGTAGTAGTCAGACACGCACTCTGGATTTCAGGAAAGCTGACCTCAAATAGGCTCTGAGGACCAATAAGTCTTATCTCATGGGGAGAGATCATATAGTCCACAAGGGATGGGATTTTTTTTTTTTAAACAAAGTGTTACTGAAGGCATACAGGGGGCCCCCATATCTGTGGATCCCGTAAGTCGCTCTTCGCAGAGTCACACAGCTGCCTGAACTGTGTCTAATAGTTGTCGGTTTAGCCTCCTTTCTTCCAGGTGGAAGCAATGTTTCCTGATACCCTTTTCCTTTATAGCTGGTGGCACAGAATGCACTTCCTGTCACCTGCAACTCAAAATGTCCAAGACTATCGTGCCAAACAAAAAAACTTAATAGCTCAACAAAAATGCCAACTGGCCGACATATACCTAAAGTAGTAATTTGTGAGGAATATGTGGTCAAAGAATAAATCAGTGTCTACCCAGGTTCCTTGGAGGCAGTTTTTAAGCACACAATAAGATGAGTGGTTCTTTAAAAGCCTGTGTCTCATCAATGAATTTCTTGGCTCTATGCCACAGTGAAATATGATAGTGAAGTAGGACTGAGAAGTGTCTTGCACTAAATCATTGTCACTTGTGAGCAAGTCTAATATGCAACTCTGAAAATAAGCAGAGGGTGTGCCACATCTTCCAAATCAAGAAGGAAAGCACATTTCAGTGGTCATGCCATGGAACACATGTCAAAACCTCAAGTCTGCTTAGGACCACAGACCAACCAGAAATTTGAATAATTATTCTACTTGTCAATCACACCTCTTAGCTTCTTTTCTTCTTTCCCCTTGAAGCTCTCAGGGGAGCAGAGTTTGCTTGTCTACAAGGGTTGAGAACGCAGAGCTGCTTGAAACACTGAACACATTAATGGAACAGAATCATTAGCTGACAAGAACAATCTGGTCACTCGCTTCAGTGAAAGTGTTCCCAGGAGACAAAGATAACTGTAGGCTTGTATGCAATGCAAGGCTACTGCAGCTCCATATTATGGCCTATATTGGGTAGATGACAAATACAAAGTTTTAAAATTAGAACTAAATGTTAACACACAGTTGAAACTCCTCGTGTAATGATCCAGCCAGAATTAAGCAACAATTTAATTTCCATTCAGATCTGTTGGGAAAAGAGTTAAGTTCCCCCCATTATACAGTGGGACATAATTTGCTCAACTTCTGCTAGACTGTGCTCCAAGCTTGACACATTACTTTTGAGACCTGCCACAGCTCAAAACGTTTCAAGAGCACCTTCAAACTGACATCGCAGGACTGTCACATCTCAGCAGGTGACACTGACATGCACTCAGATACAGAAAAGTGGAACACCCAAGAGCAGCTGAAGAAACTAGAATAGGCTAAAAGAGAACTCAACAGTGAACAATGGTTACCTACTACTGCTTTCCAAGAAGATATAGGATACAACCATGGAAACAAACTTCTCCACAAATTTGTACTACAGTACCCTAGTGATATCGTTTGCTGTCCATGATTAAAACTCTACTCACATTATTTACATGACATTTCCTATCAAAAGCACAAGAGACTTCCTGAATTGCTCATTGCATCTCCGTAACATCCCAGAGTAGGGAATAGGTTAAAGTGGTTTACTAGATGTGCCTACAGGACAAACTGGATTATTACGTACCACACAGCAAGATAGCTCTGATCTGCAACTGTTCCTACACAAGATTTTTGCTACCAATAATGGGGGGCATTTTAATCCATATATCACCAAGAGCAGAACTCAAGAAACCCTTTCTAGAAGCGCTAAATTACCCTCCTTTCCAATCATTTCTCTGGGGAAAAAGAATATGAATTAAACGTGTTCCCCATCATATCTGGTTAATTTTAAACAACCTTTAGAACAGAGCATAAACATTTATGCCAAACAGCTATCAAATCAGTCTTCATGGTTCTGGCCAAATATTTACCAAAGGAGACACAGCATAGTGCACAGAACCCAACAAAAACATTACAAAATTGAGACCAAGTCAGTATGTCAAATTATAATTCAACCAAGTCAAGCTGAAGGTGCATAGAACATAGGCTCTTCAAGACTATCTTCAAGATAGAGGACTGAATCAGTTGACTCTTAAAACCAATGGCGTCAATGAATGTTCCCGGTAATTTCATCATGGCAGAGATAGTTTCCCTGCATCCAAACACACAGTTAGGAGGTTGAAGTTGATAGTTTTAGATCAGGGTGTCCAAAGTTTTTGGCAGGAGGGTCACATCATCTCTCTGACACTGTGTTGGGGGCCGGGCAAAAAAAAGGAATTAATTTACATTTAAAATTTGAATAAATTTACGTATGTTTTCATAAATGAATATATTAAAGATGAACCTATATGAATGAATGAAGATCTTGCAATAGCTCAAGGCCTATAAAAGGCCTTGCACAAAGCAAAGCTGGTCTTTCCTTTGCTGCCGCTACTGCATCACAGACGTGAAACAGTAAGCAGTGGAGGGAGCCCTCATCCCACAGCTCAAGCGAGAGGTCAAACAGTTGCCCTCAAGCTGACAGCGGTTGCGTTGGGCCATTATGGGCTCCAACAAATCTCCGGAGGGCCAGAGGCTCATTGGAGACTGGGGGCTCCCTGAGGGTTGCACTGAGAGGCCTTGAGGGCCACAAGTGGCCCCAGGGCCAGGGTTTGAACACCCCTGTTTTAGATGAAGTACAGAAAGCTAACGTTTGGGAAGTGTTATAAGTTCATGATTCATTCTTCTCTTCATGATGTTTACACTACTAGAAGCTCTGCAATGGACCCCAAACCCTTACAGTCTAACAACTCATTTCAACACCAGACATTTCATATTCTCCTTGCATGCTTTCCCCTCAAAATATAAAAAAGGTTCTGGAAAAGTCAATTTGAAAATACTACTCAAAAATGGCATTTCACAAAAAAGCTTCAGCACCTTGCAGTTCTCATTTCTAGAAAATGGTTATCATTAATCACATATCTCACAGTAAATTCTATCAAAATTTCTGTATACCAAGTACCTCGTTGATTAAACTGAATTTTGAAAGCTATTTAACAAGCAAAGTGCTTTCTTTTAAGAAAGTGGAAAAACTGAGCAACTGGACTGAGAATTCCTGGAAAGTTTGGTTGAAGTAATGAGAACAAGAAGTGCCAGCTTCCATTTTATGCCATCCAACTACAAGGTCAGAACATCATTGAAAGTACTGAATGGAAGCAAAATTCCTTGAGAATTATCACTGCTCCATGTCTCCAAAGCCTGTGCAATTCCATTCCCCTTGAACTAGCCAGTGGTAAATGAGGATTTGAAGGCAATTTGCAAACCCTGATCAATGCTACACCATACTTAAGGAAAATAAGTGTGTGAGTTTGTTAAAAAGATGATGCAAGAGAATAAAGAAGAAGGAGCATGTGAACCTCTTCCCTGCTCCTGATCTTAACTAAGGAAGAACATGTGGTGCTCTCCCTTACTCCAGACTTTAAAGAGACCCTTTGGAGTCTGGAAAGACAAAAACATTAAAAAGTGAGTGTGTGCGCGCACACACACAAACACACACACCATCGTAGTCAACTGTATTTCTGCTTAGCAACAGCTAAGAGACAAAAGAGACAGTAAGTATAGCAGCTGCAGGAGGAGTTGAGAGTCGCATACTTGCCTTAACCAGATCAGTCATCCTAGGTGAGTAGCAAGGAATGACTACTCCAATCAGAGTACAGTTAAAATGTAGCCATGTTCTACAGTCACACATGTTCAGTTGGATATTTGAAGTTTCTTCTTCCATAGTAATGGGAAAGTCCTAACCTACACATGTACAGCTACCTCTTAAGTCACAATTATTGGACTTTTTATGCAACATACATTCATACCGTATGAATGACATAAAAGCATCACACCTCAGCTGATCAAGTGTTCCAATTTGTGTTGCTGGAGAGTGAACAATCCATTTCTGTAGTCCTCCAGCTTCTGGCTCTCCCATGCACCACCAAGGTCTTGCTTAAATTTTAAAAGACATTTGATTGCCATCTTAATTGCAATATATTGCAATAAAGCCATTTCTGCCCAACATTGCATATATGCAATAGGGACCTGTGGGCAGGGCAAAAATGGGTTAATGCAATACACTATTTCAATTAAGAAAGTCTTAAATTTTAAGACTGAACTTGATGTGAAAAACAACTTGTATGTGCATACTTTTAAATCTGATCTTCTGAAACTTGCAATATACAAGTAAGAGATCAGCTCTCCTCCAAACCAGGCATCCTCATTACACAAAATGTGTCCCGTGGAGTTGTTACAATTGCTCTGAAGTCTGTGTAAGCCAATTTAAATGCTAGCATTCTTGATGTTAGATTTTTCTAAGCCTGACAGGAAGTGAGACATGACACCTCCAATAGCACCAACACCTCTGGAGAGAAATAGAACTTAACAGTTATTAAGCAGGGAAGTAACTGCAAATACAGGGAAGAAACTGCAAATACAGGTTATTAGATTAGCTGCAAGCACACAAATGTTTCTTGGCCTTATTATCTAAACATTAAGCATGAGTAAGCCTTTGTAGCCAAGACAGCTTCAGACACATGATAAAAATACTTTTATCCCTATCCAGGTGATACATTGTTCCTCCAGCTCTACCACCTTCAGGTACCTGAACTTTTGTCCTCCCCAACAATTCTGCCTGCTGTCTTCCTGCTGCTCATGCTTAGAATTTCCTCTCATATGATCTATGTGATGCCAGCCTTGTCACAAACTGCGCATCTCCTGTTAAGTTTTGTTTAAGCCATCAATGTGCATCCTCAACTGAAACAAGTCCATATGCATACTTGCTCTTATCTACCCCTTGCCTGATCGTCCATCCTGCCTACCCCCTTAAACTAAGTCATTAGGGCAAGATCCAAGGCCTGCCTTTTTTGGTTGTGTTAAGACACTGTTATAAAATAACACCACTTTATAAACTAGTTAGCCTTCTAACAAAGGCTGAGCTTATGAAGGGATTTAGTACTTGAATTTTACCCTGTCTTGCCATCAAAATACACATGCCCAAGCTGGATTTCCAGGACAAAATACACGTGGGCAATTTCAATTCTACCTTCTTTACTACTTCATTATTTGTAACCCGAATGTATTCTGTCAGTAACTCAGATGTCAGAAAAGGCACTTCCAAAGAGAAGTGGATTTTTTAAAGCCATTTCTGCCCAACATTGCATATACACAACAGGGACGAAATGTATACACTGTAGTTTGGGCAAAAGTGAATTTAAAAGGATGGTAGGCACAGCAAAGCAACAGTTTCAGGGCCCAACCCTATCCAACTTTCTAGCTCTGGTGTAGCTCCAATGCAGCCCTGTAGTATGGGAATACATGTTCCCATAGGTTGAGAAGCCCCCAGTGACTGCTCCTGTACCACAGGATGCAACGCACACCCCACTAACACATCAGTACCAGCACTGGAAAATTGGATAGGATTGGGCCCTCAGTACAGTATCACCACCATAACCAATTTAGCAGTACTATTTGGAGCTTTCATTGCTAGGTATTTAAGATATTACCAGATACCTTTTAATATCTGTTATAATTATAACTGTCCTACTATCACTGGCCCTGGCAGAAATTTTATTTTGTTCACCAAACAATTTTAAATGCAAGTCTAATTCCTGTATTCAGACATAATGACAGATGTGTGATGAGAGCTAAAGTTTAACACAGGGAAGTTCTGTTCTGTTTAGATGTTAAATGTAAAGATTATAAATTCATACGTTTTCTTCAAATACATCACAGGGAACAATCACACCCTCCAATTATAGTTAAAAGAGATGACCAGAAAGGAAGTTCAAAATTATCACCCTTTGCCCTTCCTGCTTCTCCCTGACACACCAAACTTGAGCATTACTCCAGTCTAGAAGGGAAAAAAATTAGAAGTGAAGGCTTTTCTTAAAAGAAAAATGTGATCAGACTCAATTGTCTTGCACTCAAAGGAGCACTAATTCTGGGTGGGACTTTCTGTGCCATTCAACTGGCCATGACAAATCAGGTGCATAACTACTAACTAGCCTAACTGTACTCTGTGATACTTTGCCCGAAACTGTGAGCAAATATGAAACTCAAGCCACTGTCTTAGAAACACTTTTTCCTTCTTGGCAGTTCAGGAGTTTCCTATTGATCCCATGGGATTTTACTTCCTAGTAAGTCTATGGTTTCCAAATCTAACTGAAGTTGTTCCTGGATAGCTCCCCCCCCGCCCCGCGCGCGCAACATGGCATGGCCTCATTAACCCAGAAGAGCCGTGTTAAAGTCCCAGTAGTCTCCTAGAGACTGATGACAATTCCTGGAGACCCCAGGCCAACCCTGGAGTGTCAGCAACTCTAAGTAAAACATATGTAGTTGAATCAGGCTATTAAAGTTTTTTTTGTTTGTTTTTTTTAAAGCAAGGGGACACCATCAAGAATGAGTGGGGTGGGGGACCAGGATGCTGCCCAGCTCCTTTGGACAGGCCTGCTCAAAAGAAGACTGATGCCCATGCCAGGAAAAAAATATATTTAACAACATAAATATTTTTCCTGAAAACAATATACCAGTGCTTTTCAACCACTGTGCTGCAGCACATCAGTGTGCTGTGAGTGGCCCATAGGTGTGCGGGGGAGCCAAGTTTGGGGGAGGACTATTTGTTAGTAGGATCATTGAGGGATGAGAGCCCCCCCCCACATGTGGTGTGCCTTGTCAATTGTGAAAACAAAACTTTCACTGCCTTATCAGTAAGCCATGAGATGAGAAAAAAGGTTGAAAATTGCTGCAATAGACATGTATCTGCAACCATTGCCATCACTATCTCTTGAAAGGAGGGGGAAAGGGGGAGGGCGAGAATACCTGAATAAATTTTACGAGCATCCCAATATTATCCCATCATCCAAACGGGCCACAGATGGCAGTTTTTTTGCCTACCCCAGACTGGCAAGGGAAAGAACAGTGTATTCAATAGGTTTCATGTTCTAAAAAGTGGTTACCTGGGGTTAACCCAAAAAGCAATCTGGGGTCTTCACTGGGGGTTGTGAGGGTAAATAGAACTCCAGATGTAGGGGAGTGGCAGCGTGATGGTCTTGTGTGCTCAGTGGGGCATCTGGTGGGGCCACTGTGAGACATAGGAAGCTGGACTAGATGGGCTCTGAGGCTGATCCAGTAGGACTCTCCAGAGGTTCTTATCTTAATCTGTGGAACTCCTTGCTAAAGGATGGCACCTGGCCTGGATGCCTTTAAAAGGGGATTGGGCAATTTTATGGAGGAAATGATCATCAGAAGTACAAGCCAAGATAGGTATGTACAACTTCCTGGTTTTAGAAGTAGGCTATCTCTGGGTGCCAGGTGCAAGAGAGGGCACCAGGATGCAGGTCTCTTGTCCTCTCTACTGCTCCCTGCAGCATCTGGTGGCGATCCAAGAAGCTGGACTAGATGGGCCTTTGCCCTGATCCAGCGGGGCTTTTTTATGTTGATTAGTCTATGGAAGTCCTTGCCACATGAAAGGGAGTGGCAACAGGTCTCTTGTGTGCTCACTGAGGCATCGAAAGGGGCCACTGTGAGAAACAGGAAGCTGGACTGAATGAGCCCCTTTTGGGCTAACAGGCTGATGTTAATTAGCCTGTGGAACACCTTGCCACTGGATGTGGTGATGGTTCCCCTTGGGGGCCCCCACTGTCCTGTCTGCTTCCTTTACAGGGGCCAAGAATTCCAGCGATGCCATGTGTCACCCTAGTCATGGATCTACTCAGAAGGGAGCCCCACTGGGTCCAATGGGGGGGGGCTCACATTCCTTCCACTCCCATTCCAAATGGGTACTGACCTGGCAAGGGCCCTTCTTAGGTTCTTGAGGTGCCTATGCTCACCCCCCTCCTTAAGACAAGGTGGCCCAGGGACGGGGGGTGGTGGTCAGCTACAGTGGGTGGAGAGATCACACTGGCCTAGGCACGAATGGGGGCTGGGGAAGCAGCGAGATGGCGAGGCCTCCTCCCTCCCCAGGGCCAGGTAGGGCCTCCTCTCACCCCCCAAGCAGGGCCTCCTCCCCGCCAGTGCCGGGCCTCCTCTCTGCCCCCCCCCCGGCGCAAGTTCAGACAGGGCCTCCTCTCACCCCCCAAGCAGGGCCTCCCCCCCAGGGCGAGTCCGGCCTCCTCTCTGCCAGGCCCAGGCCTCCTCTCACCCCCAAGCCGGGGCAGGGCCTCGCTCACCCGCCCGCCCCAGTCAGAGAAGAGCACCGAGGAGGGCACACTCTCCCCCCTCGGCCCCGCCGCCGCCCCACCCGGCACTCACCTCGCGCTCCTCGGCGGCCCGTCAGCCAGCCAGCCAGCCCCGCGGCCCTCCTCCCGCCCCAGCGCCGCCCGACAACCCCCGCGCGCGGCCCCCCCCTCAGGCGGCCATCTTAGGCTCCATTGTTACTAAGGAACTCGGGACCGGAAGTGGGGGGAGAGCGGGAGGGGGCAGAGGGGGAAGGCGGCGGCTCTGCCGATTGGCTGGCGGGAGGGCGGGCGCGGCCGCGGCGGCAGGAGGCGATTGGCGGCCACGGCTGCGCGCTGACGTCACAGGGGAAGTGGAAGCGCCGGCTCCGGGCCTCCTTTGGCGCATGCGCAGCTCGCAGCTCGCCGGCCTTGGGGAGGGGGAGGGGCGATGAGCTAAGCAGAAAAGGAGTCGACGCCGCTTCTCTGAGGTAGCTGTGACCATAGAGTTGGGGGGACCGGAGGGGCAGAGCGGATGTCTTCTCTTTTTTTGGCCAGTTGGGCGTCCATTTTGAATAGGAGCCAAATGGAGGAGGGGGAGCCCCCCCACTGGACTCAGTGGGCCTGCCTCTGAGGAGACCCGTGGCTGGGGGACGCTTTCTGGCCCCTGCAGAGGAAGCAGGCAGCACAGTGGAGGCCCCTGAGGGGAACCCTCACCACATACTGTGTCAGGGAGTTCCACAGGCTGATTAGCATCAGAAGAGCTCCCCTGGCTCAGACCCACGTAGTCCAGCCTCCTGTAGCTCACAGAGACCCACCAGACGCCTCAGGGAGTGCACAAATGCAACAAGAGACCTGTTGCCACTCCCTTTCATGTGGCAAGGAGTTCCATAGATTAATTAGCCTAAGAAAAACCCCGCTGGATCAGGCCAAAGGCCCCTCTAGCTTCCTGTACCTCAGTGGCCCACCAGATGCCTCAGGGAGTGCCCAATGCAACAAGAGACCTGTTGCCACTCCCTTTGATGTGGTGAGGAGTTCCATAGATTAATTAGCCTAAGAAAAGGCCAAAGGCCCCTCTAGCTTCCTGTATCTCACTGGCCCACCATAAGAACAGCCCCACTGCATCAGGCCATAGGCCCATCTAGTCCAGCTTCCTGTATCTCACAGCGGCCCACCAAATGCCCCAGGGAGCACACCAGATAACGAGACCTCATCCTGGTGCCCTCCCTTGCATCTGGCATTCTGACATAGCCGATTTCTAAAATCAGGAGGTTGCGCACACACATCATGGCTTGTACCCCGTAATGGATTTTTCCTCCAGAAACTTGTCCAATCCCCTTTTAAAGGCATCTAGGCTGGACGCCAGCACCACATCCTGTGGCAAGGAGTTCCACAGACCGACCACATGCTGAGTAAAGAAATATTTTCTTTTGTCTGTCCTAACCCGCCCAACACTCAATTTTAGTGGATGTCCCCTGGTTCTGGTGTTATGTGAGAGTGTAAAGAGCATCTCCCTATCCACTCTGTCCATCCCCTGCATAATTTTGTATGTCTCAATCATGTCCCCCCTCAGGTGTCTCTTTTCTAGGCTGAAGAGGCCCAAACGCCATAGCCTTTCCTCATAAGCAAAGTGCCCCAGCCCCGTAATCATCTTAGTCGCTATCTTTTGCACCTTTTCCATTTCCACTATGTCTTTTTTGAGATGTGGCGACCAGAACTGGACACAATACTCCAGGTGTGGCCTTACCATCGATTTGTACAACGGCGTTATAATATTAGCTGTTTTGTTCTCAATACCCTTCCTAATGATCCCAAGCATAGAATTGGCCTTCTTCACTGCTGCCGCACATTCGGTCGACACTTTAATCAACCTGTCCACCACCACCCCAAGATCTCTCTCCTGATCTGTCACAGACAGCTCAGAACCCATCAGCCTATATCTAAAGTTTTGATTTTTTGCCCCAATGTGCATGACTTTACACTTACTGACATTGAAGCGCATCTGCCATTTTGCTGCCCATTCTGCCAGTCTGGAGAGATCTTTCTGGAGCTCCTCACAATCACTTCTGGTCTTCACCACTCGGAAAAGTTTGGTGTCGTCTGCAAACCAGATGCCTTAGGGAGTGCACAAGGCAACAAGAGATCTGTTGCTATTCTTTTCATGTGGCAAGGAGTTGCATAGACTAATTAACCTAAGAAAACCCCCACTGGATCAGGTCAAAGGCCCCTCTAGCTTCCTGTACCTCACTGGCCCACCAAATGTCTTAGGGAGCACACAAAGCAACAAGAGATCTGCAGCCTGGTACCCTCCCTTGCATCTGGCATTCTGAGGTAGCCCAGAGAGAGGTAGCTACTTACGTAAGCAGGAGGTGGGGCTGTCCTCAGTTGGCAAGGCTTGAGGATGCTGCGTTGAAGTGAGAGACATCTTATGGACAGACATTCCTCATTCCCCACCAGTAAGTCTTCTACATGAGCTCTTCAGAGGAAGTGCGGTATATAAATAAATAATAGGGGTTGCAGATTGCAAAACACATGAATTATATGAATTGATTTTGCATTTTGTGAAGAAGTGCCTTCTGGAGTTTGTTATGAGGAGCCAGGCAAGCTCTGTGTCCTATGGTGAAAAACATTCTCAGGATATTTGCATGTTCAGTTGAGATCAGTTTTAAACAGCTACTTTGGCTTCCACTTTTTCCTGAGAAGTGTTGGAAACCTTCCAAAATACATAAAAGCCTTGTCTTCAAGAGTCCCTCACCCCCCAGGGAATGACAAGTGTAATTTCTTTTCTTGAGAGCATAGCATGTACATCTTTAGGAAAAACTGTACATTGTAAAACGCAGGGTGTTTTCACTGTACAAGGTGTGTGCTGAGATGGTTGGAACACTGTGCTTAAAGATGGAATGCATTTGCTTTCCAAGCTGCCTTATAAATCTGCTTTTCAATTCCTAAGAGTTCTTACAAAACTGCATATTCAATATTCATTAACAGATGGAGAAGAGGGTTTTCTTTTGTCCATAACTAGATCAAAATCCTAGCGCAGCTCTTGCCCTTTAATCCTAAACAAATTGACTTAACAAGTCCTGATTAAAATCTTAAGAGCAGCCCTGCTACATTGGACCAAGAGTCCCATTTCGTTCAGTACCTCACTTCCTGCAGGAGCTAACTAGATGCTTCTGTTAATTTACAGTAATTTCTCAAGTCCTGGGTTCTCAAAATGTGGGATGTGAACCACTTGGAAGGGGGTCCCAATGCTCTGAAGAACTAGGTTTGATCCCTGAACTCTTCAGTTAGGTCTGGGGAAGACTCCCCTCTTGAGACCCTGGAAAACCACTGAAGTAAGTGTGGGCAGCACTGAGCTGGTCAAAAAAGAAAAGATAAACATTGTGATCCTTTGGTGGTTGAGCCCCCTCAGTATAGACCCAGTGCTATAGGCCACTGCTCTTTCACTCAGACTGTTCAGTGTGACTGCTTTAGACCAGGGGTCTCCAAACCCGACCTGGGGGCCAGATGTGGGCCACAGTGAGCCTCTATCTGGCCCGCAGTCAGCCTCTGATCCCTTGAGAGCCTGTGCCACAGTTGACCAAACACAACCAAAGTTGTGCTTGTGGGATGGGGAAATGGGGGGGGGTGTCTGTTTAAGTGTGTGCTTTATTTCTTGGGCAGTGTTGGTGCCTGGAGAAATCCTGTGCATTTGAGTCCATTCATTTATTCATTCATCTAAATTCTATCTCTAATGTATTTATATAAGAACATAAGAAGAGCCCCACTGGATCAGGCCATAGGCCCATGTAGTCCAGTTTCCTGTATCTCACAGCGGCCCACCAAATGCCCCAGGGAGCACACCAGATAACAAGAGACCTCATCCTGGTCTTCCTTGCATCTGGCATTCTGACATAGCCCATTTCTAAAATCAGGAGGTTGCACATGCACATCATGGCTTGTAACCCGTAATGGATTTTTCCTCCAGTCCAATTCCCTTTTAAAGGCATCCAGGCCAGACGCCGTCACCACATCCTGTGGCAGGGAGTTCCACAGACCAACCACACACTGAGTAAAGAAATATTTTCTTTTGTCTGTTCTAACTCTCCCAACACTCAATTTTAGTGGATGTCCCCTGGTTCTGGTGTTATGTGAGAGTGTAAAGGCATCTCTCTATCCACTCTGTCTATCCCCTGCATAATTTTGTATGTTTCAATCATGTCCCCCCTCAGACGCCTTTCCTCATAAGGAAGGTGCCCCAGCCCAGTAATCATCTTAGTCGCTCTCTTTTGCACCTTTTCCATTTCCACTATGTCTTTTTTGAGATGCGGCAACCAGAACTGGATACAATACTCCAGGTGTGACCTTACTATCGATTTGTACAATGGCATTATAATATTAGCTGTTTTGTTCTCAGTACCTTTTCTAATGATCCCAAGCATAGAATTGTCCTTCTTTACTGCTGCCACACATTGAGTCGATACTTTCATTGACCTCTCCACCACCACCCCAAGATCTCTCTCCTGATCTGTCACAGACAGCTCAGAACCCATCAGCCTATATGTGAAGTTTTGATTTTTTGCCCCAATGTGCATGACCTTACACTTACTGGCATTGAAGCGCATCTGCCATTTTGCTGCCCATTCTGCCAGTCTGGAGAGATCCTTCTGGAGCTCCTCACAATCACTTCTGGTCTTCACCACTTGGAAAAGTTTGGTGTCGTCCGCAAACTTTGCCACCTCACTGCTCAACCCTGTCTCCAGGTCATTTATGAAGAGGTTGAAAAGCACCAGTCCCAGGACAGATCCTTGGGGCACACCGCTTTTCACTTCTCTGCATTGTGAAAATTGCCCATTGACATCCACTCTCTGTTTCCTGGTCTTCAACCAGTTCTCAGTCCATGAGAGGACCTGCCCTCTAATTCCCTGACTGTGGAGTTTTTTTCAGTAGCCTTTGGTGAGGGACCGTGTTGAACGCCTTCTGAAAGTCCAGATATATAATATCTGCGGGTTCTCCCTCATCCATATGCCTGTTGACCTTTTCAAAGAATTCTAAAAGGTTTGTGAGGCAAAACTTACCCTTACAGAAGCCGTGCTGATTCTCCCTCAGCAAGGCCTGTCCGTCTATGTGTTTTGAGATTCTATCTTTAATGAGGCATTCCACCATCTTACCCGGTATAGATGTTAGGCTGACCAGCCTATAGTTTCCCGGGTCCCCCCACTTTCCCTTTTTAAAGATAGGCGTGACATTTGCTATCCTCCAGTCCTCTGGCACCGTGGCCGTTTTGAGGGACAAGTTGCATATTTTAGTCAAGAGATCAGCAACTTCATTCTTCAATTCCTTAATAACTCTTGGGTGGATGCCATCAGGGCCCGGTGACTTATTGATCTATAATTTATCAGTGAGGTCTGAAACATCTCTTTTAACCTCTATCTGACTTAATTCCTTTGTCAGGAGGGGCCGTTCGGGCAGCGGTATCTGCCCGAGGTCTTTTGCCGTGAAGACAGATGCAAAGAACTCATTCAATCTCTCTGCCATCTGTAAGTCTCCTTTTATCTCCCCTTTCCCTCCCTCACCATCCAGAGGGCCAACCGCTTCTCTGGCAGGTTTCCTGCTTCTAACATATTTGAAGAAGCTTTTATTATTCCCCTTAATGTTGCTGGCCATGCATTCCTCATAGTCTCGCTTGGCCTCCCCTATCACCTTCTTACATTTCTTTTGCCACAGTTTATGTGGCAAATATATATAAATTTGGCACATATATATATAAATGTGGCAATTTAAAATTTATTATTTAATTTTTTTTTACTGGCCCTCGACATTGAACCAGATATTTGATGCGGCCCTTCGGCCAAAAAGTTTAGAGACCCCTGCTGTAGACTAAAGGGAGCACAGACTCCATGGTGTTGTGCACTGAGCTCTAAATCCCAATAAGGGCTGGGAAGGAGTGACCAGGTGGGTTCCACTCATCCAACCAGGTTACTGTGAGACATCTTCAACTCTTGTGTTTGTCAAGTTCAAGAACACGGATGCTTGTGCTCATTTTGCCCGGTCTGCTGTCAGAACCAGCTGCTTGTTACAGCCCCTTACTCTCCAATAAATATAGTATTCTATAGTATTCTTGAGGCAATTCAAGTAGCTAGCAATAGGGACTATATTCATAGGTAATCAAATTTAGGGCGTTAGTTTTGTTTTGCTTGTTCTTTTCACTCCAAGCCATCTTGTGAACTTCACTGATTTAGAAGTGGGGTTCTGCAGGCCTTGCTCTTGAGTAGTGTCCTGGCTCCCTCTGCTCAATGTTACTAGTTATCACATCCAATTCCATCAAATTATTTCTTTGGGTCCATCCAACCTGGTTCAAGCATTTCCCATCTGCCTGCTTTTTGTACTTTTCTGCCTCCTTTTCCCCTTTCTTTTTAAACTTTTAATAAACCGATTCCTTGCCTGCCTATTTAGTGCCCAATCCCATCCAATTTCCCAGTGCTGGTGCAACTGTGCTAATGGGGCATGTACTGCATCTTGTGGTGGGGCAGAAGTCACAGAGGCCTCCGTAAGGTATGGGTACACGTGTTCCCTTACCTTGGGGTTGCATTGTGGCTGCACCGGTGCTGGAAAATTGAATAGGATTGGGCCCGTATTTATTTATCCCACCTTTTTATCCAGTGAAGGACACTCAAGGCGGCTCACAATTAAAATTATATTTAAAACATATAATGTACACATATAAATAAAAGACATTTAAAAACAATAAACGGTCTATGTTAATTGGCCTAGTCTGTGTTAATTGGCAATTCAGTGGATTGTCACATCTGATTGCATGCAGGTGCTATTGCAATTTGATTTTAAGTTAGAACTCCTGGGGTTCAGTGCTCTCCAGGGAGGGGTGGTTTTCCCCAGACAGCTCCCTCAGTTTGGAATGGTAGCAGTAGATAAAACTACCAGTTCCACCCCTCCCATTAAACAGCTGATCCAGTAAATAACAGAGAGAACGGGTGCTAGCTGCTTGATTCTACTCTCTGGCCTTCTCCAGCTCCTTTCCTGACAATTTTCTGGAAGTTAGGTGAGTGGGGAATGTGACTTTTTTGTTATCTTCTAAATTTTTACACAGAGTGTTTTATGCTCTTACCTAGAGTGCCACAATCAAAGCCTGCAAATATATAGGTGTTTGCAGGCTTTGATCAGAATGAGTCAAATATATAGGTGTTTGCTTGTCTGGATGTTATGTCGGATCTTGGCTTGTACTGAATCAGAACTGGAAACAGGATCCTTTCTCTCTTCATGTGTGAAGCAAGAATGAGTGCATCCAAAGCTAGGAGACATTTCACGAAAGCAGGATCCTGACTCTGAGGTTAGGACCACACCAATGATTTAAACTATGGCCACCACTGAAGCATAATATAATGATGGCTTCAGTGAACACACCCCTGCAGCCTGGATCCAGGGTTGTCTGTCTATTCCCTTTGCTCCAACTGTGTTGGTTGGCTTGTTTGTTTTTTTACATAAAACCTAAACTGAATTTTGGAATTGTGAATCCAAAACCCTGCTTTAGGGATGACTCATGAGGGAACATGCTGCCATTAAAAGCTAGATTCACAACCCTTTGAGGCCATAGGCATAAAGTGGTTTACCTTAAACAGTTAAATACTTCAGGCAGGCTTAACCCCTCTGGTGATCAGGCTTCTGAACTGAATGTTATCTAGAAAGGTCTCTATTTGAACCAGTGGCTCAGAACTTCTCCTGGGCACCAAGAACCATCACATTTGGAGATATTTGCTTAAAAATAATCTCATCTGCAGAGGGAGAGATTATCACTGAAATGTGAATAGCTGTCTGGATAAGTACCCTAGTACCAGGCAGAGTGCTGAGAGCAGGGCCTGCCTTGGCTGTCATTGTAGCCGTTTCAACAGGAGCTAATGGTTTCTTTTTCTCACCATGTCATTCTTTCTGGGATCATAAAAATAATCAGCCCAATGAAGCAGCACCAAGCAGCAAAACACACAGGAGTGAGCTGCTTTCTCTCAGCATGCAGGAGCATGGCAGAGCCACAGTTTGCGCTTGCGATTGGTCACGGTTCTCTGTAAATCAAGCCCCACTTTGGCTGAAATTGAAGCAGAAGGTCAGAGTAGCACTAAGGGCTTGAGGTTGCAGGAGGAGACATCTCCTCCTGCATGGCTAGGACTGCATGGCTATCTATGCAGAGGCTCCCTGCCCTGTGATTAGGCTGCTCTGGGCAGGTGGTTGGACTTGAGGACCTCCAAGGTCATTCTTTGACTGGGGATATATATTTTTTTCAGTTGTGGCAAAGCCCCTGAGACAGGCGCAGCAGAGCACACAAAGGTGTGCGGACAAGCTAAGTAGATACACACAAATGTTGTGAATAAAAACAGTTGTCCACCATCTTGGATCTTATGAGATTTCACAAGATCCAAGGTGGCAACAGCCGGCTGAGCCAGGAAGAAGAGGCTGCAGGGCAGAGCCTCGGAGAGGGGGGTAAAGGGGGTAATTTGCACCTGGGTCCAGGGTCAAAAGGGGGGCCCAGGAGCCAATGGAGGGGGCCCAGAAATTTCCTGGGATCTGACATTTTCCTATCAAACTTGTTGCCCATATGGGATGCTGGGGACACTACCATGTCCGGGGATGCTGGGAACACCATTGATGCCACATGGGTGGGTAGACCTGGGCTCCAAAAACTTTTCCAGCTGCGTCTACCCTCCCCTCACCTTGCTTCGCCCCTCCCTCCCATTCGGCTCGCCCGCCACCACCCTTCCCCGCTCTGTTTCATCTCTCTGCAAAAGGGCCCAAAATAAACTTTGTACCCCCTGATAAAATTCCTTCCAGAGGCTCTGCTGCAGGGGCATCATGACCCTGTTAAGTTTGGGAACCACTGCCCCAAACCTATGGATTGGTTTACTCTGCAGTGGCACTGTATTTGCTGCAGCTGGAGAGCATCCTGTGCCTGGGTGGGGGGCACAGCGAACTAATGCGCATGAATATAGTCATTTTTGTGGGTCAATTTCCAGTGATCCCTCCCTCTACTTAGATTGGGGTGGGGGAGGTGCAGAACATCACAGTCCATGCACAACTTGCTGAAAGATTCAGCAGTAAAAAGAAAATATTCTTACCCAGTTAGTGATGGCAGAGATGCAAGATCTGCTCCTACCCTTAGATTGTGTAAGCATCTAAGACAGAAAGCACAACTATGACAATAATAGCGACAGTACTCTTTTTTATTCCTTTATATTCATAGTTGTATAAACTGGATGATTGATTTCAGATCCTTCCTGTAGAGGGCAGCATGCATATGTATACTAGCTTATGACCATATTATTGGCCTAATAATTGCATGAATTTTAAGAGGCAAAGGCTGCTCACTGTGTGTGGCCATCAGGTTAGCTGTTCTATTGAATCTGCCCTTTAGAGCATCAGATAATTCTCCCTCCACCCCCATTTAGAATGACAGGAGCAAGGCTTGCATCAAAATGTATGGGAGGAAATCACCAGCTCTATTTGTGCAGTGCTGATTTTCCCTTCCTTGCCTAAGCTGAAAGGTTTGGTGAGCCATTAATGGTTCAGAAATGAAGGTGGGAGAACAAAAGGCTTGAAAAGAAAAGAATGGCCCACCAGCATATGACATAAGCCATTTCTGTGCAGTGTTGCATGTATGCAACAGGACCAAATGTGTATACCTGTGGGCTGGGCAGCAATGGGTTAATAATGATTTGGAGCATGGGATCTAGTGATAAGTTAGAGACGGGCAAATGAAACCAGCAAGAGAACTTGACAGTGATCTAGGAAGAATGAAATTCTTCCAAGAATGAAATTCCAAATCCAAGTTGATCTGTGCAGGCGGATCAAGTCTAGGGAAGGGGGATAGGATACCTTGGAAGTTATGATCTCTGGTCACCCTGCCCCCATCCAGAACACATGGAGAGTGGGGCTGGTCAAGAGCAGCTACAAGAAGGTTGGGAGAGATTTCTCCTTGTACTGGCTGGGGGAAGGGAGGGGGCTATTTCTTCTACTGTGGCACATGCTAATTACTATAATGGTACTGCTGTGGGGGGGCAGGGAGAAATGTTTCTCTTTAGAGAAATAATGGGGGCAGATTCTTGCCTTTCAGATATACTTTTAAATTAATGGCTGCTGCTGGGGGGCGGGGGAGACCCCTTTTCTGGTGGGGGGAAACATGGAAAGCATTTGAGCTAAAGAGAACCGAAAACTTAAGTGTGGGAAAGGTTCTAAGCAGGGGCGGATCCAGGGGAGGCCATGGGTGCATACCCCCCCCAACTGTTCTGCCAGCAGGGAAGGGCGCCCGCCAGGATGGAGAGCAAAATCAGGTGTCGGGGAACACCCACTGGGTGGATGTCAAGGAGATTGGCTGGAATGGGAGCCCAGGTCTACCCACCTAGCAAACGGCCACAGAGGCTTTAAGCTCAATCAGGAGTCCAGATCTATATAGCAGGTGCTATATAGGTGTTAAATAGACGCTATGTAGGTGTTAGATGCCTGCTAGATAGGCGCTATAGAGGCGCTATAAAGGTGCTAGATAGGTGCTAGACACTAGATAGGTGTTAGATAGGTGCTGGACAGGTGTTATATAGGTGTTAAATAGGCATTATGTAGGTGCTAGACAGGCGCTCTATAGGTGTTAAATAGACACTAAGGTGTTAGATGTTAGATAGGTGCTAGATAGGCATTATATAGGTAGATAGGCGCTATATAGGTGCTATATAGGTGTTCAATAGGCACTAGATAGGCATATAGGTGCTAGAGAGGTGCTAGATTGGCCCTGTATAGGTGTTCAATAGGCACTAGATAGGTGCTATATAGGCATTATATAGGTGTTAGGCACTATATAGGTGCTAGATAGTTGTTGCATAGGCACTAGATAGGCATTATATAGGTGTTAAATAGGCACTAGATAGGCGCTAGATAGGCTATATATGTGTTGGGCGCTATATAGGTGCTAGATTGGTGTTGCATAGGCACTAGACAGGCATTATATAGGTGCCAAACAACACAGTCCTGGAACGAGCTGGAATACCCAGCGTGTATACACTGCTAAAACAGAGACGCCTGTGTTGGCTTGGTCATGTTGTGAGAATGGGCGATGGTTGAATCCCAAAGGATCTCCTGAGAACTTGTGCAGGGAAAGCGCCCTATGGGTAGACCACAGCTGCACTACAAGGATATTGGCAAGAGGGATCTGAAGGCCTTAGGAGTGGACCTCAACAAGTGGGAAACCCTGGCCTCTGAGCAGCCCACTAGGAGGCAGGCTGTTCAGAACGGCCTTTCCCAGTTTGAAGAGACACTTGGCCAACAGACTGAGGCAAAGAGGCAAAGAAGTAAGGCCCATGACCAGGGACAGACTGCACTTGCTCCCAGTGTGGAAGGGATTGTCACTCCCGAATCGGCCTCTTCAGCTACACTAGACGCTGTGCCAGAACCACCATTCAGAGCGCAATACCAGAGTCTTTTGAGACTGAAGGTTGCCAACAAGCAAAAAGGCATTATATAGGTGCTAGATAGGTGCTGTATAGGTGTCAAATAGGTGTTAAATAGGCACTAGATAGGTGCTAGATAGGCATTATATAGGTGTTAGATAGGCGCTATATAGGTGTTGCTTAGGCACTAGATAGGCATTATATAGGTGTTAGGTGCTATATAGGTGTTAGGCGCTATATAGGCATTACATAGGTGTTAGACGCGAGATAGGTGTTGCATAGGCCCTAGATAGGCATTAAATAGGTATTAGATAAGTGCTATATAGGTGCTAGATAAGCCTTATATAGGTGTTAGGAGCTGGATAGGGATTGCATAGGTACTAGATAGGCCTAATATAGGTGTTATAGGTGCTAGATAGGCGCTCTGTAGGTTTTGATAGGTGCTATATAGGTGTTAGATAGGCGCTAGATAGGTGTTGCATAGGCACTAGGCATTGTATAGGTGCTAGATAGGCACTCTAGGTGTCAAATAGGCGCTAGATAGGCGTTATATAGGTGTTAGATAGGTGCTAAATAGGTGTTAGATAGGTGCTAAATAGGTGTTAGATAGGTGCTAGATAGGTGCTCTAAAGGTGTCAAATAGGTGTTAAATAGGCACTAGATAGGTGCTATATAGGTGCTAGATAGGCACTATATAGGTGTTGCATAGGCATTATATAGGTGTTAGGTGCTATATAGGCGTTACATAGGTGTTAGACGCGAGATAGGTGTTGCATAGGCCCTAGATAGGCATTAGATAAGCGCTATATAGGTGCTAGATAGGCCTTATATAGGTGTTAGGAGCTGGATAGGGATTGCATAGGTACTAGATAGGCCTAATATAGGTGTTATAGGTGCTAGATAGGCGCTCTGTAGGTTTAGATAGGTGCTATATAGGTGTTAGATAGGTGTTGCATAGGCACTAGATAGGTATTATATAGGTGCTAGATAGGCACTCTATAGGTGTCAAATAGGCGCTAGATAGGTGTTAGATAGGCGCTAGATAGGTGCTAAATAGGTGTTAGATAGGCGCTCTATAGGTGTCGAATAGGTGTTAAATAGGCACTAGATAGGTGCTATATAGGTGCTAGATAGGCGTTAGATAGGTGTTAGATAGGCGCTATATAGGTGTTGCATAGGCACTAGATAGGTCTTATATAGGTGCTATATAGGCATTACATAGGTGTTGCATAGGCCCTAGGTAGGCATTAAATAGGTATTAGATAGGCATTATATAGGTGCTAGATAGGCCTTATATAGGTGTTAGGAACTGGATAGGGATTGCATAGGTACTAGATAGGCCTAATATAGGTGCTAGATAGGTGCTCTGTAGGTTTAGATAGGTGCTATATAGGTGTTAGATAGGTGTTGCATAGGCACTAGGCATTATATAGGTGCTAGACAGGTGCTAGACAGGCGCTCTATAGGTGTCAAATAGGCACTAGATAGGTGCTAGATAGGCATATAGGTGTTAGATAGGCGCTATATAGGTGCTAGATAGGTGTTGCATAGGCACTAGATAGGCATTATATAGGTGTTAGGTGCTATACAGGTGTTTGATAGGCGCTATATAGGTGTTATATAGGTGTTAGACACGAGATAGGTGAATAGGCACTAGACAGGCATTAAATAGGTTAGATAGGTGCTAGATAGGCACTCTATAGGTGTTAAATAGGCTATATATAATAGGCATTATATAGGTGTGAGGAGCTAGATAGGGATTGCATAGGCACTAGATAGGCATTATATAGGTGTTATATAGGTGTTGGATAGGTGCTAGATAGGTGCTCTATAGGTGTTAAATAGGCACTAGATAGGTGCTGTATAGGTGCCAGATAGGCATTCTATAGGTGTTAGATAGGCGCTATATAGGTGTTGTGTAGGCACTAGATGGGCATTATGTAGGTATTAGGTGCTAGATAGGCGCGCTATAGGTATTAGGTGTTATATAGGTGCTATATAGGCACTAGATAGGCGTTATATAGGTGCTAGATAGGCATTATATAGGTGTTAGATAGGCATAATATAGGTGTTAGGCGCTAGATAGGTGTTGTATAGGCACTAGATAGGTGTTAGAGAGGTGCTATATAGATGTTAAATAGGCACTTGCAATACAAGTAAATATTACCTGCATCCAAGTGATATGTTTTACTTTTGCAGGGTTGCAGGCCTGTGTATTGCACTGGTGTGTAAATGAAAGGGTATGCTGCATGATATTTCTATGTAGACAATACATTTTATGTTGCATGAGGAGATGCATTTATTCTATGCAAATTATTGTTACATGGCTTTACAGATAATGAATGCATCTTCCAAAAAATAACACCAAATTATTTTCTCTTCATGAAATTTGGGGGAGTTACGGGCATTTGATGTTTCTCCAGACTTATCCTTTCATTTTGCCCACCATTATAGATACCTGACATCATTGCCCCCCTTGAAAAAAATAGTCACCTCCCCCACCTCTGGAATCCTGGCTACGGGTCTGACGTTCCCCCCTGTAGCTACACTACTGGTCTAGTGTTTAAATTGTGTAATTGTAAACAAAGCAAATATTACAAAGACACTGCATGCTTCCACTAACCTTTTCTCCAAAGGAAGCCTGAACCCAGGTAATGCAGAGTCCCTGGAACTACTTGCCACAGAGACATGAGGCATGAGCACCTAGCAATATGCTTTCCTCCTGAATCTCCCTCCCCTCTCTTTAGGGCTTTAAAGGTCATAACCAGCACTTTGGATCGATAGCTAATATTGATGACGCAAGATCAAAGGTGCAGGATTTGAGATTGGATCTGAGGTTGGATTGTACATAGTGTCAAGTTGGGTGATGATATGCTGGGTCAAGCTGCGACTCCCAAAGACTCATCACTCCCACCAGCATGAGCTCTCACCCGTTAGGTGCTGTCGCCCTCCTAGCTCAATGGTCTGCTTTCCTCATCAAAGCCTATCGCGTCCCAGCTAGAGCCTTTCTGGCTCTTTGCAGCTAGTCTCCCAGCCTACATCTCAGCATATTGCGGATCTGCTCACTTGAGTTCTCCCCCCAGCAAGTCATACATTATACTAAAACAGTGAGTGAAATAACAGAGAGAGAAGGCTCTGCTTCCCCAGACAGCTCGCACTACAGTGCTCCTTCAGGGCAGTGACACGGCATGTTAGTTTCATTAAAATATTGCCATGTGGAGAAGGAGGCAGGCACTGATACTCGCAAGGTCCTGAGTTACTTATTAACAATGGCGTGTAGTTTATATGATGTCTTTTTCAAGCCCAGTGTGCTTTCCGCGATTAGAGCCTTTGCTCATCACCCTGAGTGAAAGAACCAGTGCTAGTTTTGCAGAGAGGGGAAGAGGAGTCGCATGTTCTGGTCTGCTTCCATACATTGCTGGCACCTCTTTGGGCTTCCAAAGGCCAGGAACATGCTTGCAAACAAGGAGAGCTTTTGCAACACTCCTTAATGCAATCAGCTAGTCTTTTATTCTTTAATATGCACTGCTCCAACTGTAGGTTGTTTACAAGGGACAGCCCTGAGTTTCTGATTCCTGCCTCCTGATCAGAACACTACTTCTATTTTGCCCTTGGTGAAGTTGCTGTGGATGCCTTTTCTTGTTTAGCAAAAATCGTAAAAGGGCCGTTGAAGACCCCCCCAAAATGGAAAGCCTTGAGAGCTCCAGTGGGAAAGATGGGATACTAGTAATGTAAATAAATACATGTGCGCTTTGAATGATAAGCTCAGCAGCAGCAGTTCACAGTCTGAAAATGCCTCATTGCCACCCACCTAACCTCATCCAGTGGGAACCGCCCCCAAAGGGCCTCTGATATGAATCTTAATTCAGAGCAGGATCATTTGGAACGAGACTGTTCTTTAAAGAATGGCATTAATGGAGATACCATGCACTAGAATTCTTCAGGGTCCAGCTCCTCTCCCAAGTCTTAGACACTGAATGTCCAAATGGGAAAGGCGCATATCATGCTTTTAATGCACATGGACATCACTCTGCCATAACTGGCTGTCCAGACAGTAAATGCTGTTTGAGTTGCACTTACGCTAAAGTATGTGTCGGGGGGGGGGGATATTACAGTGTTGCAGAGTTAATGAATGCAATGTACAGGAGGTAGAGAAGAGAGGTTGGGATTGATTCTTGGAGTGAACATAGATCTTACAAACATGTGTCTCTGTTTTCACAGCTGAAGTGTTGGAGAGTATACTTTTGGAGGAGGGGGGCAGATTCCAAAAGGCTAAAGAGCAGTTATGGTGAATTCCCCCCACAAAGTAAATCTGATATCGGGCTCAATCTCCTGACAACTTTTTTTTCCAAAGCTTAAAAGCTGATGAGGGGTGGGGGGATTTGGTCAAGGCAGGGGTATTAAAACTTTTTCCCCAAATAAATTGGGATCAAAATGTCATCGCACCAACATGCTTAGCTCCACTGGGGGGAAAAAAAGCATGTACCTGAATTATGTCTTTCCCCCCAGCACAGCTATAGGTCATTTAGGAGATGAGGTCTTTTGTAGAACCATTGTGTGTTGTAGTTGGAAGGGACTTTGGGGGTCATAGAGTCCAACCCTCTGCTCAGTGCAGACAACCACTGCTGCTCCTGTGCCTGTTTTTGACAGCAGGACAGACAGTTATAGATCTTCTACTTCAAGTGTCATTTGGCCCTATAGAGGCAGAACGGTAGTTCCTGTTCATTAAAGCCAGGCATGCACTCAAGATTGTGTCTCCTTTAATGTGGCAATTGACAAAGTTTAGCCATTGGAGAGCAACAAAAACATAAACCACTTCCTTGCAATCTGTTTTTCCTCTCTCTGTGCCATTAAACACACTCCTCTTGCCACTGGGTCTTTTATTTCGAAGAAAAAGTGCACACCTTGTACATAATGGTTCTGACCTTTGCTGTCCTTTTCCGCAAGCCTCCAGCAGACATTAATGGATCATGAGGCAGTTCTTTGCCTGAACCACTCTGGAATGTGCTAGAGTCGCACAGCAGACGACTGGAACCAGTTAGCTCACTTGAGTGCCTAAAGATTGTGTGCGCCCGGGGAGTCGAAGGCGGCCTTTTTTGAGCTTTGGCTTCAGAGTTGCTAAGAGGCTTTTTGGAGGACTGTGAATCTGGCACTGCCTGCCTGCTTTTTCTTTGGTACCCCTCCCAAACCTGGTCTGCACACGTTTGTAAATAAGCAAATGATTACAAAAGTTGTCATGAATCTCTAGCATTCTAGTTGGTTAGAAAAAGCCAGAGGGGTCTCAAAGCAGGGGTCCTAGGAACCAGATGTCAGCATGTGACCAGGGCCATCCCAAGACCACCCAGTGCCTAAGGCAGTGTGGAAGATCATGTCAGCCCTGGTGATGCATCAGTCTTGGTTCTTCTCAGTCCCTGGATTGGACAAGGAAGAGGGGCTAAAGTGGAAGAGGAATGAAGGGCACTCTAGCCCACCCCTCTTCTCTACGCTTCCTCTTTTTTCTTCCCCTCTCTCCCTTTTCCAATTCAGGGAGTGGGAACTGGAGCAGGGGAGGTGAGGTTAGTGCCCTCCACTGACCTCATTTGGCCTCATGGATAGGCTGACTGCATACAACCTCTTCACCATCAGCACTTTGTCAACCATAAACTTGGCAGACCAAGCTAGGTGCTTTGAGAGCACCAACTGGGTTTAGTACCAGCCTTGTCCCAGCACTCAGTTGTGACCCGTGCCTGCCTTACTAGTGACCTCTTCCCCCCCCCTCACCAGATTGACAAGTGGTACTCCTGTGAAACTAAAAGCCTGACTGCTTTTTAAGTCTCACCCTGGCAGGGCCCCAAATTCTCTGTCCAAGGGAACATAGAAAGGCTGCACTGAATAGTGCACCAGCCAGGGAATGAGAAGCACAAAAAACCTCTGGTGATGTGTGCAGAGAAGACAGCGTGACGCCTGGGCATTAGGCTTGAATGTCGGAAACCCAGGTTCCAGGCTTTGCTCAGTCATGCAGCTCACTGGGAAGCCACTTCTTCCCAGTATATCTACCTTATATGCTAAGCTAGTTTTGGTTGACCAAACATTAACTCAGTTTGAATAACAAGAGTGCGTTTTTTTTAAAACCATAGTTGACTTTCCCCCCCATGAAATTATGGTTTACATAATTGTATCTACAGTTAAGGTGGGAACAAAATATTCTAATTTAAAAGCTCAACTTGAGGACAGGTTTGTTGGCTCAGGGGGAGGCGTTGCCCCCCAGAGGTATTTTTTTCAGGATTCTCCCTGAGTATTCCAAGCTTTGGGAGCAGAAAAAAGTCTCTGCTCCTTTGTAGGGATTTAGGGACAAGCCTGCAGGCAGAATTCTGCCTCTGAAAAAAAAATTCCCCTTTAAACGGTTCACTTGGTCTTTCCAGATCAATGAGTGCAAAGGCGCCAGGATAACCAAAAAGCACCACACCCTTGTTTTAAAATGTGAATATCTACAACACCACATCACACAGCTAAGCAGCAGTATTCATATTTAGCTACCTGCATGTAAATTCTGCCCCCTCTCCATGAGACCTGCTTGAGGGGCAGGGCAATATTCCCAACACAAACATTTTTTCCCCCGCATTTCCAAATTGTCTCCAATCAGCTCAGCATAGTTAACACACCTTAACCAAGCTGCATTTACAAGAAAAGGACAGGATCTCTTCTTTTCCCCAAGCACAGCTCTCGTATGTTCTGATCCCCCATGACATGGAGTTCAACAGCTGCTCTGCAAACCTGCCCTAGCAGGATATTGACAGGCTCATTAGCTGCAGGAGAGCTTTGCAGGTGCTGTTGTGATCAAATCAAGGGACTGCCGGAGGGGGTTTACATATAGGTAAATGAATGGGGGGAATTGAGGAAAGCAGGCTATAAATCAATGGCAGGGATCTGATGTTATTATCGGAAGCGCAGGCTTCAGCTCAACCCCTCCTTCCCAGCTGAGATGCTTTCCATGCTGTCACCGTCCAAATCTGTCATCAGAACCCACATTCACCTTTGATCAGATTCAGATAATACATTCTTGTTCTCCAGGATGGCCGTACATCTTCACTCATTCTCCCACCCCCTTTTTTTTTTTCTTTGTGTGGCAGACAAGAATATTTCTTCCCTGGTTAGGGAGCAAGGCAAGGAGATTTTACACATCCCATTTGCGAAGCATTTAAATAACTGAATTCTCTTTGGTAGGCAGAGCATGGAAAGAAAACCATTTCTCATGTCACAGAGGCGAGGATGATTAGAACAGGTATTAAGGTGGCTTTGAGTCAAGGTACAGCTGAGTAGCCTTTAAGCAGAGGTAATCTCATAATGGAAAATGGTGCAGGGGAGAGATGTTGAACTTAATCCTTCCTGGAATGCCGTGGTGCTTGGCTGTTCTGGGGAGAAGGTTTGTTGCCGCTTGAACTGAGATTCAGCCCGGAATCATTTGTTGCTCAGCCACTTGACATGGGTAAGAAAGCTGAAAACCAAATGGGAGACACTGGAAATTAAATCTCTTTATCTAAATGAAATTTAAACTTGGCTGCTGAGAGTATAAATGTGGTCCGGAGTCCCATCTCCTTTGGCACAGTTCTCATGGAAGTGTCAAACTCTTTCTGTTTTACCACATCAGGCTGAAGGTGCCAGCGCACGGGACCGAACATTCCTCCAGGAAAATGATTCCTTGTACACCGAAAAGTGGCACATCAGCAAGGTGGCGGCATGAGATCCTTTCTTTCTGACATCTCTTCTTTTTTTAATGGAGAAGCCTTCGCTCAGGTGAGTCCTCATCTGCAGTCAGTGATACAGCCCAAGGCACAGGTTGACAGCCTCGGGGAGAAGGAGGCCTACATTCTGTCGCTTGGTGAGACACAGCTCACCATAGAGACAGAAGGCCAATCCTGCCTGGCTGCCAAGGTCACAGCAGCTCCTTCCTCATGGCGTGTCAGTCAACACTCGTGGTCGCCACAAGCAGAAGCCGCCAGATTTTTACATCACCCAGCACACCTGTAGGAGCATTATTAAGACCAGTGATTCCCAAAGTGTGCATCGCAACGCCCAGCAGTGTCACGAGGCATGTTGTGGGATCCCCGCCACCTGGCAGAGAGACTCTGAAATGAGCCTCCAAATGGCGACAGGAGACAGAACTGCAGTGTGCGAAAACTGCCTGCCAGGAAAAGCCCTCCCGCCTGCCCCGACCCTCTTGCCACTGTTTTGGGGCTCACATTAGGCACCCGGAAGTGAGTGGTGGTGACATCGTCAGTGACATCAGCATTTTGTGTCCTTGCTACTCACTCCCAGGTTCCAAGGGCATCACATCACAGCAGCAGTAAGTTTGGGAACCAATGATAAAGACCATCCATGTGCACGGCGCTTTACGTGGCCTGAAGAGACATGTCCTGCTCCAAAGACTTGCAATCTGCAAGAGATGTGGGAGGGATAACAGAGGAAGGGACCAGGGAGAATATGCAGTTCCTTATCATGCACACTCATTAGGCTTCTTTCCAATACCACCCAGTGGAGGGTGATGAAGCTGGACGGGCAAAGGTCACCCGCAGGGGTGGGTCAGGAGGTGAGGGTGGAACGATGTGGGGGGAATCCGTGAAGAGTTTTGACAGTGAGGACAAGATGCTAATTCAGGACCAGGAAGTGGAGAGGAATCTAGAGTTCCAGTTTAAGGAGGGGTGCGCCATGAGGAGGGTGGTTTGATAGCAGGTGTCTATGAGAGTCACACAACAACATTCCACTTGTCACAGAAAATGGTAATGGATTGTCTAGTTTTTGCGTATGGTGGAGTAAAGGGACAGGCAGCTTCAGCAATGGCAACTTGCACTGTGTGTGTTGGGGGCCAGCAGTTCCCTCCAAGTCAGGGGTTGACAACCTATGACCTGTGGACCAGATCCGGCCTGCCACCCAAAGTCATCTGACCCGCATGGAGTTCAGCTTGGGAGGCCAAGACTTCTGCCCAGTTTGCCATGCGCAAGTCAGGGTATGGTAGAACCACCTGCCCAGGCTCACAAAGTCCCTGTGTCGCAGTGTGAGCCCAGGTGGGCAGCTCTGCCATTCCCCGCGTGGTGCGCAGTGAATTGGGCAGAAGGCTTTGTCTCCCAAGCCAAGCTCTGTACAACTGCTTCCAGGAGTTTGGCAACGGTGTGGTGACATCATTGCTGAACATCTGGCCCCTTTGCCTGAAAAAGTTGCTGACCCCTACTCTAAGTGAACAATTTGCTGCGGGGAACAGTATTTTGGACTCCTGGCAGCAACTGTCACCCTGCACATGCCCGATCTAGTCTGATCTCGGAAGCTAAGCAGGGTCAGGCCTGGTTAGTACCTGGATGGGAGACCGCCTGGGAATACCGGGTGCTTTAGGCTTATACCATAGTATTTCGAGACTGAAGGTTGCCAACCATTTGGCAATGCACATTGATTTGGAGAGCATCAACTCAATCCAAGAGAGCAGTATGCACAATGGCCATGGATGCCCCATGCACTGCTGCCCAAAGGAATTTTTTGTTTGCAAAGTCTGTTAAACTCATGAATGTGTGTAGAGAACTGGGTTTAAATAGCTACAAGCAGCACTTTAGTTCTCTGAAACAGCCCTCATTCATTTTGGTAGGGCTTTTTGTCCGAGAAGTTTCTAGTTATTTTGCGTAAATCACACTGAGAATTCTACTTTGGCTGTATCAGTTTTCCCATCAAAGGCTTTTATGTTCTTTAAAAACCTGATTTCTTTATTACAGGTGGGTTGGCCGAAGGACTGCAGGCTAAGGCGTGTTGTATCATGACATCAAGTTCCATGTAATTGTTTTGTGCTCACAGAATCTTTTTAGGTTACATGCATCTCCACATGGAAATGGTTCACTGGGGTTGCAACACTTCCTGGAGGGATGTGTAAACAGGATTCCAAATACTTTGTTGAGTGGTGGAGTCATTGCTGATGACTAATCCCCAAACAACCTTTCCACACAGGGGAAGTTGATGTGATCCCTTTAAAAAGTATCTGCAAGCACAAAACATTACAACATCAGAAGAGATTATAAACAAATTGCTTCCCATGCTCAGTCCAAAGTTGCTGTTTGTTTTCTTCATTTGTAATCTATCATTCAAGAGCTCTCCAACCCAGACAAGGCATTAGTGAGGAAGAAGGATTTTCCTCCTGAAATATTGATCCAGTCATTTAAATGAGCTACTCTTGGAAGCTGATTAGAGAAGGAAAAAAAAATCTCAGATTTAATTATTGGGCAGCAAATAGCCAAATTAAAAATACAGTAGGGTAATTACTGGCAGAGAGGCATCAACTCTAAAAGCAGGGCAGGGTCATCTGATGGGGACTGAAGACAACAAAAAAAGGGGGAAACATTTTGTTAGCATGTTTGGTGTTTGCCCTATTCCCCCCACCCCCAGTCGCTAAAAGATTTTCATTTTGGGTGTGGAGTGTTTAAAACATGAGCCTAAATAAACTGCTAGAAAAGAACTGATAGATGGTCCCTGTCTATATGAATCTGCCTGTCCCATGAGGTCAATGAGAGAGGTTTGTTGTGGTTGTTGTCTCTATTGGACCATAACTTGGGACAGGATCTTCTGTGTTGTGGCACCCAGTATGTGCAACTCACTCCCAGTGGTAGTTAGAACTGTGCCTTCTGTGTTGGCTTTCTGAAGGCAACAGAGGTTAAGACCTTTAAAATTCCACCTAGTCTCTGTTTGGATTGTATTTCTTTCTCGTGTAATCTGTTGATTTTTTTGGGTCTGTTTCTACTGTGCTGTTCACTATTTACGTGTGTGTTCTTTTTAATTTGATAATTGTATTATTAAGTTGCTGTTTTAATTTTGTAAACTGCCTTCAGCTTCCCCCATCAGGGTAGGGAACACACAAATAAAACAAAACAAACCGGGCGTGTGCTGGGATCATGATCACCACTAAGTCTGATAATAAATGGGAGTTTTAATTTCTTTGCATACATCATCTTAAAATGAGATTTTTATTTTTATTTATTCCATAAACAATATAACAAAACTCAGCAAGTTAACAATATGACGTTTTCACCGTACAGAGTCAGTCACAAATATTTAAAACCTTTGCAACAAGAACAACAAAACCAAAAATATTACAAGAATAATTTACAAGAGGGTCTATAAAACAGCAAAGCGCTCACAAATTTTTCCAGTTTCCTTTACACAATTATCACTACACTCTTTCACAACATTTCTTTTTATTACAAAATTTCCAACAAAAGTTTAAATTTTTTGTCTTTGTATTTTGGTTTTTAAAACCAGAAACCTTTTAAGTATACATCCTTTCATTAGCACCGGGCGGGGTGCCAAAAAGGGAGAAACCTCACACATACAAACACTTCACAGCACTTTTCTAAGAAAAATATACACTTACAAAATATTTTACAAATTGGCACACTTAAAAATATACAAGATTTTGTAGGCGTCTTAGAGTGATCCTTAAGAATTATACTTCAATTGACTCTACAGAATATTTATAAAGCTTGTTCTAAAAGAAAAGAAAAGGCAAATTATCCCCAAACATGTTAAGATTGCAGTGTACACCGTGAAACAGAAATGGATATGTTACATTCATTTCAAGGGCCATATAGGATTTCTTTAACGCTCACGGGGAATAGAAGTTTCCTGTAGCACCATAAAACAGTAGCAACGTAATGAACAGGTGCCTCTGATTCTAGGGAAGTCTAACTTAAGGAGCAGTACATTCAAGGCGCTGTAGGCAGCTGTTAAGTGCCCACAGCAGGGGCTGCAGGCAGCGAAACAAAGTGTCTTACCCTGCTTCCTACTGGGAGGAAAAGACAAATAGGAGTTTAACTGGGACTCTTAGTACCTATCTCACAGTTTTTATATTCACCCCCTTGTGCTTTCAAAAGTGTCCATGTTTCTAGTTCTAGGAGGGCTGTCGCAACTAAAAAGGCTATTCCTTGCTTCGGTTTTCTACGCCAAATGGTAAAAGCTCAATACAGCTGTCCAGTCACCTAGTTCTCTCATATTTACTTAAGGATCCAGTTCTCTGTCCGCCCCCCCCCTCCTGTTGTCTGACTGTTGCTCCATTGTCATTAGCGTTTGTTTTTTTTTTGGTACCTGAGAAACAGAAGCCTTGTGTCACTTAGAAGTACCCTACTTCACTGGAACTTCCCTCACCCTTTTTTGCATCTTAAAAATACTAGCTTATCATTAACAGAGAGGGGCTTGTTGTCAGACAGGTGCTGTGGGGTCCAAAGCCACATCACTTCCTTGAGGGAACTCCTTAGGGGAGTTGCATCATGTCTGACAGCTGACAATACAAAGCTTTGCATGATAGAATCAGTCACAGCTTAAGGGCTGAGAACCTGATTTCTTCCACAGGTACACACTGACCACAGGAGCACTGGTTTGGGAGAAGCCCAAATAGATGCAGTTTAGCACCACTGGAGCAACAACAGCTGGGTGGGGGAATTAAATAAGACAGAACCTAGGCTGGAGACATAATTGGTTTTTTTAAAAAGAGATGAAGGCAGTTTGTGAGAAGGATTGTGGCTCTTAGTGCAAGCATTCATTTCACTTCCCCTGTGCTCTACCAATTTTGCCTGGCTTCTCTGGCTAAAAGTGAGTAGGGTCAAAAGGAATGTGCATATATTGTGGGAAGAGTCCAGGGCCAGCTCAAGATTTCCTGGTGCCCAAGGCAAATGTTGTCCCCTTCCTCACCTGGTGATGTGCCAGTCTCTCTTTTCCTTCTCCCTGGATTAAAAAAGGATGGGTAGGATGTAGCAAAAGTGTGGAAGAAAGGTGAGTGTCTAGCCCAATATTCTTCTGTCCTCCACACTTCCGCTTTTGCTCAGTCTTCTTCTTCCCTATTCAATACAGCGAAGGTGGGGGGGGGGAGGAGGAGTGGGCAGATGGAGATGGGCTGACCCCATCAGTCTGCTGCCCAAAGTGGCAGTCTCATGCATGTTCCAGCCTTGGAAGAGCCACTTCTCTCAAATTGCCATCAACTCTTGCCAATGATTCTTTTTGGCCGAGTCTGCACATATCACTTCAGGTGGCAGGCAAGGTGTACCACTTCCTGGAGTGCTCCTTGCAATACACCCCCCATGGGGGGAAGAAAAAAACTAGAGCAGCAGCAAAAGGCTGTGCAAAACCTTTCATCTCTGATGAGGTAGTTTCTTCTTGGGGAAAGCTTACATTATGTAGGAAAAATTCAAATATTTCATCTCCCCTCCCCATCTGAAGTGGTGCAGACCATTCTACTACCACTGCCTGTGTAGAGGGAGCCTTTCTCCAACCCTATTAAACCATCTGTTGAGTATCAGGCAACCTGTTTAAGGGTTTTCTGCAACTCTGGAGTAGATGTTCAAATTCTTTATAACTGTAACTACATTCTTCACTTTATAATGTTAATGCATCAAGCTGCAATCTACAGTCAAGCCTCTTATCACTCTGTTATACAATGGGAAGCAATCACCAGCTTGCTCTTGGACCTCTTGGACTGAGTGAGGACAGTCCAAGTTTGTACCCCAGTTCTTATACCAGAATACACACAATACCGCACAATATCTGTTACAAAGGGCATACATGTGTATACTTCACAGCTTTCCCCTTCAAAATGCTAAGGCTACTGTAAAAGGATTGAGGCTGCCCTTGCAAGTATTTGGAAGGGAAAATGTACAATTTGTGCACACACAAGAACTTATGTGACTGAGATGCACCATCCATTTATTTTCCCCCCTGGAAACAGTAGTTTCTGAAGAGGGTTGAAGTCAGTGTTCATGTTGCAAACACACCCTTAGGCTGCCTTTGATAAACAGGTTTTGCTGGTTTTTGTGTCATTTCAAAAACCTGCACAGTCTATTAGGCCACAGTCAATACTAGGCCAAAAGAAAGGTCTGTATACCATGGGAAGTGTGGTTTTCCTAAACCACATTGTTCTTTTGGACATTATTGTCTGCCTCCAGCCTTAATCCCATAATTATCCCCAATTCAGAGGTGAATCTCTCTGCAAGGCATAGGATTCAGTCCAAACTGTCTTTGTTTTTGGCCAACTTTAGACTGGGTTTGAATCTCAGAAAACAGCATCCATTTGGGCTTCCAGCAAACAGATAAAGTTTCCTCCAGACCCTGAACCAGGCTCTCACTTATGTTCCATTTTTCTATCTCTGTTGAAGAAACCGAGACCCTTTTCAAAATTGCCATGGTTTACACAGTATTCTCAAGAGGCTGTCAGCATCATAATCCTTATATAACTTCACCAATATTATTTCATAAGTAACAACACTAAGCAATTCACTGATCATCCTTCATCTAAAACATCATGGGCGTTTTAAGAGCAAGAGTCGAACAAGATGCAGGGGAAAACCCAGGCACTGTGGGGATAGCTGCAACAGAAGGGGGAAGTTGGTGCTGCCAAGAAGCCAGTCGCCCAAATGAATGGGGGCAGCTTAACCTTAAAAAAGCAGAAGACTGAGAGAAAGCAGGAGTACAGACGGGCGCCAGTGCATTGTCACAGCATTGGCAACAAAAGGCCTTCACACTGGAGCCATGACAAAATTAAAAAGCGTATGGGGGGGTGCAGGGGCATTTATGATGACAGAATTCCATCAGCTGTAGTGAAGCCTAGGGGGTCTGGCTGCAGTGCGACAGAACACCCCTAACTTTGGTGCCACAAAAGCAAAACAAGGAGAAAGAAAGCTTCAAACAAGCCAAGAGATGAAGAAGTGAGGAAAGTGGTTTTTGGCAAATGCAGAAGCAAGACAAAGGTGCTTGTGAATATGTTATATTGAGGTAGCAGAAAGGGAGGTGCACCACAGCAGAGCATGGGAGGAAAAGATTCCAAGATGTGTGGGCTGGTTGCTTTTGGAAGCCAAGCAGCATCGGTGGGGCTGGGGCAGAATCAGGGTTTGATTTTTGGATCCATTTCCAGTTTTAAGAAGGTCAGTTGTAAGAAGCCCTAAAAAGCTGAGAACAAGGAAGCAGCAGGCAGAGGTGCGAGAAGCCAAGTATCCCGAAACAGCAGCATCTACATGGAGCTGGAACTGGGGTTGGGGAAACACTGTTAAATGCTGGCTTTTCCAGATGCTGGGCAAGTCAGTCAGTGTTTTCTGGAGTCCCGCATGCCTGTCCTATTGCACTTTTAAGAAACACAGTTAACTATTGCTGCATGTTTCAGTAGGACGTACCTCATTATGCGTGAACTTCATTATGCCGCATGAATTGACTGTGAAGCAGACTTAGGAAAGGTGCAGTCAAATCAGTGCCGGCCAGGATCAACCAGCAGGAAGCTACCACTTTTAACAACAAGGGCTCCTCTGGCTCCACAGGAGCAGCAAACAAGGAACCCCTTAACTATCAGTGGGGGGAGCCTCGCACCCCTCCCTTTCTCCCGATGCCAAGCCTGAAGCAGCACATGAAAACCACATCTGATTGACCCAGTGGCTCTTGGGATGGGGCATTTATTTCTCAGCAAACTCCGAATGCACCCAAAACAGCAGCCGGTTAGCAACATAGCCTAAGGCTGCAACCCTTGCGACACTTTCCTGAGAGTAAGTCGCACTGAACAAAATAGGGCTTACTTCTGAGTAGACCGGGTTAGGATTGTGCCCCACAGAAGAAACAGGAACACAGAGCAAACTCCTTTGCTCATAAGCACCCACCTGCCTCTGCAGGACACTGAAGGTTGTAATGTGAACACAACTAATACAGCTGGCGCATGGGTTGCATTCAAGGCTGTTCAAGCACATTGTATGTGCTACCACGTGGAGATGCTACGTTGGTCATTTGAGTGCTGCAACGCATCAGAGGCAAATCATGAGAGATGAGGGCTCAATATGATCTGGCTCAGTCAATGTTTTCAAGTATGGGGCAAGTTTCCACCTCACCATGTGCCTAGGACATGTTGGAGCATTCAAATGATCGGCTGCCTCGCTCAGAGAAGCCCACTTTGTGATAGATTTGCCACTGAGAAAAGAAGGATGCTTGCCAGGGTGGCAGTAGTGCCTATCAGTCATGCAGGTAATGGGTGAGAAGGCTGATGATCAACTGTTTGCTCCGAGTTTGGTGCTCTGTGTATTCCCAGAACATAACTGGGGCTAAGCTGGGGAGAGAAGAGGAGGAGAAGCACCTGGAAAGAGCAAACTGAAAGGGGGAAAGGCCGCAAACATAAAATGGTCTTAGAACCAGAAAAGGAAATGGATCACTCCATATTTGGGCCAGCAAGACCCTATCATGGCATCCTTGGAGGAGGACTAAGGCTGGCCATGAGGCAGGACATCCTCATATCTTCATTCCGCTCACTTCGGCAGCAAGCCCCTGGCCTAACTGAAATGGCTGGGGAGCTACACAGGAGCTTGTTCCGAAAGGGCTGGTGAGTTCCATGTTCAGAATGGTCTGAGACAGTGTGGCTCTGTCCACGCAGATGGCTACGCAATCCTGCCGCCCTCACGTCATCAGAAGGAAGATTTCCGTGGCTCAAGCTATGTACAGTTGCCAGGAGGACATGGGTCTTAAGAGCCTAGCTTCAGCCAAGCTGTGTACAGAACTGCCTGCTTGCAGTTCTACCTGCCCATCCTTCACTGTAGATCCCAGAGTGAAGCCACAGGCCCGGCCTAAACAGGTCCCTTCAAGCATCCACCAGTACCAGGCTCTCAGGGTGCAATTCCTGTGAGACTTCAGAATGGGACCAAAACCAGACTGTAACACCACACAACCTCAGAACTTCAAAGCCAAGCTGTTGCATCCTCCTTCAGGATGCCAAAAAGCTATATTGCTTTCAGAGCCACTGCAAAGCAGCCTTCAGATTAAGTGTCAGCATGTATTCTCCAGTGTAGAGGAAGAGGGTCTGAACAAAGGCCACAGCCACCTCAACACCTGGGTAAGGTTCAAAAAGATGAGAGACCAACACGGCCAAGCCGAACCACTAACTCCTCTACATAGTTCCTGTGAGGAACTCTTTGACTCCACTCATACCACCTGACATTTGTAAACATCCACCTTCACCTCTGCTACTAGTTGAACATAAACTGCCTGAAAATTAGTATGGTAAAATATGCATGTATACTTAGGCATCCCCCAGTATGCATGGATCTGGTTATCTCTGGTTGTCTGTGCCATTACCTTTGTTTAGCTTCATTGCATTTGCGCAGAGTGAGAACGTGTCTTGCTTGAACAAATGCTATCAGCAGAAAGCAAGCAGCCTGCAGCCTAGAAGGGAGACCAAGAGTGAACAGGAAGCAGGAATTTTGTCTTCCTTCTAGGCTGCTGGCTGCCTGCCTGCTCGTTTTCTATAAGCTCTCTGCTTATAGCATTTGTTCAAGCAAGACACGTTCTCACTCTGCGCAAATGCAATGAAGGTGATGGGGCACGTGAAACTGTAGAGTTAGGGTCCCCCCTTATTCAGTTTTTGGTATCTGCGTGGGGGGGTGGGGGGAAGGAATGTATCCCCTGCAGAAACCAGGGGACGTCTGTGAACCCAAAGGGCACAATCCAGAGAAAGTCAGCCCTGATTATGTTCCACTGAAAGCAATGAAATGGAACTTACAGTTACTAGTTGAAATCTCTGGTATTTCAGAGCTGTACTATGATGAGGAAACAGTTCCTCTGCTGAATCACAAAGGCCTCTTTCTCGGTTTATCTGACTACTATTGCAGTGTGTCTTAATCCTGGCTCCTTGGCTTCCAAGAAATCTCCCAGCTATCAAACCATTTCCACATCTCATTGCAAATCAGCAGCAAAATGCAAAGGCTCTCACATAAACAAGAAAATAAAATGTGAGTTTCCTTGGAGAAAGGCTTGGGGTGGGGGCTAAGGTTTGAAACTTGAACGTAACATTTAACAAAGCAGCCAACACTGATTACTGTCTTGGGGGGGGAAGCACACACTGTCTGGATCCGGCCCCAATTTGGTAAGATCAAGAGTTCCATGTTCTTTTGCAGCGTGTATGGAGACAACATACAAATTCACGATTGCGCTAGAAATGTTTTTTTGTGAGTTTTGTTTTTTACAAACCTTCAAACAATATTGCCATTTCAAAGGTTAGAACATTTAGAAAACACCCAGTGTTTGGATCTAAGAGCTCTTTCTGCCACCATATGCATAAAAATGGTTTTAAGAAACGGTTCAAAATGAAATATCAATACCGAGTATGAAATGCATTTGTTTCCAATTTTCTAACTATTTTTAGAATTCATCCCAGGTTGTATTATAAAATATAGAAAACTGAGATACAAAGTATCAACAATACAATTTTGTTCTTGAAATTAGCTTCAGCTACAGGTTTTGCTTCAAAGGAAACAGGCGATAGACAGCTGATTTTTATTCACTCAGTTCAGACACTTGAGTTTCCGGCCAACTTACCTTGAGTTATTTTTGCCTAGTATCTGAAATACTCTAGCAAATCAACTCTCTCCTAGACTGAAGTTTAATATCTCATCAATACTTTCCAGAGGGCGCTACAGTCTCCCAGTTTCCATTATAAAGTCATTCCCACCAACCCACCTGTTCTTGAGCTATAAACCACAGGGCAAAATCCATGAAATGAGGTAAGTCAATTTGGCACAAATGTCCATAAAACTTTTGGTACGTTGTTGTAAGGGATCAACATCATTTTCCATAGTGGTTGCTTTCGAAAGGGGTGGCAAATTGTATTATTGGAATGCTTATAGTAAATCAAAGGGCAAAAAATAGCTCCAGAAAAAAATAACACTCACAACCCATTGTTGATAGAGATGTTAAAATATGTACAGGACAACACTTGTTCAGAGAGTTTGGCACAATTTTTTGTGGTTGTTGGGGGGGGGGCTAGTAGTGCATAAGCGACTGTACAACAGTATGACCTTTGAAACACAGGGAATACCATGTTAGATTTGCTTTCAAAGAATAAAAGTCTCACAATTTCAAACTTTTGATTTCAGCACTTAACACTTCAACATATTACAAGGCATTGTTATCTTTTTTTTTTCTTTTTAAGCGAGGAAGAAAAATAAGACCACCAAAAGAAAAGAAAGGCAAAAAACCCTAAGCAAGCGTCAAACGTCTTTCTAGAAAAAGGTGTCGCTTCTTCAAATACGGGTAAAACCAAAAACGCTGTTTCTGCTTTAAGAAGAAGGTTGTCTGTTTCCCTGCAGAAAAACCAAACATTTTATGCCATCTCAGTTAGCTTTTGTGGAGTCAGGTAAGCTCTAACTTGGATAGAGGAAGATGAAGCTTTTGTGGTGCAGGTTAGGATATAAACAGCAGAGGGGGCAAGAGAGCATGTAAAACTGCCTCATTGTGCTCAGCTAGGGCTGAGCTGTCATTTTGCAAAACTAAGACCCTTTTCATTTGGATATCTTGGCTTTGTGTGTGTGTGTGTGTGTGTGTGTGTGTGTGTGGATGTATAACCTCTCTTTTGTGTTTAATTTCTTACAAAATGTTCAAAAAAAGTCTTTTTTTTCCTTTTTTGAAACCATTTTAAAAAAGAGCACATAATTAACCCTTTAAAAATAAATAAAAGAATTTAAAAAAAAAGAAAGAAGCAAAACAGCAAGGAAACCAAAAAGAGTAGCCTTGTTAGTTTGTATTTAACCCCAAGCCAAGCCAGAAAAAAAAAAAAATTGGTCATTCTTTTTAGGTAGCTTGCAAGAAATAAGTATTTTTTTCATGCACTTTGGAAACAAAACAAGGACGACGACAACGCAAAAGAGGCCTGTAAAAGGGGGAATGTCTCTTTCATGCAACTCTTGGTTTCACAGGAAGGAAAAAATGAGGAAGAGTGGGCTTAGCAGGTAGTAGGAAAGTTAAGGGTGCATTCCAGCCAGTTTGGTGCAGTATTACCTCAGTTTTTCAAATGACGCTGTCACCGCCGGGTCCTTATGGGCCTGATCGCGGTCCGTCCGCTTTACTTTACAGTTCTCATCCCTCAGTGATTTAGAAGTTGATTTATGCCGGTACAGCTTTTTATGGGTGGGCTCGTTTTTGGCTAAAGTGCTCAGGTTACTATAGCTTTTATCAAAAAAGGGAGAGTGAATGTCTGTGGCATACCCAGCGGAACAGTTAGGGCGCCCTGGGTCACAGGAGGCCACCCGGCCACCACTTTTGCTCAAGCCCTTGTTACCCGATTTGTGACTCTTCCCGGTTCCCGAAGAATTGCCGTTCGCCTTTTTCTTGGATTCTTGCGGGGTCCCGGCCAGAATCTTAAGAGTTTTCAGTTTCAGGCTGTTTGATTCGGGCGACCGGAATATATCCGAGACGTTGTTGTTGTGGCCGACGGGCCCCCACAAGGGTTCGATGGAGGCCATCATAAACCTCTGGACGTCGGCCATTCCAGACGCAATGTTTGACAAAATGTTGGACGGCTCCTCAAATTCCCTTTGATCGTCATCAAGAAGGCTGTTGGTGTTTCCTAAGCTAGTTTCAGACCAGCCCAGAGTCTCCTTGCCCAGAGTCCATTCCCCAGGCAGCCCATTATGCTTCCCTATCCTTACAGAGGAGGAGCCGCAGTGCTGAATGGATTCCACCAGAGCTTTTGTCGTCAAGGCTGCACTGTTCAAGGGTGCGGCGACTCTGCCCCCAATGCCTGGAGGCTTTTCGCCAGCTGCATTTTTCCCTTTCCGCGTCGATTTGGGAGGCTGCCTAGAATTTTTGCCCGGTGGCTTCTCGGCCCCTTTGTTGGCTTTTGGAGATTTTTTCCTCGTGTTTTTCTGGGGAGGGCTTTGGTTCGTACCCACATTTTTACTAGATGAACTTTTCCTCTTTGATTTTGACACTTTGCTATTGGTGCTAATTTGGCCAGATGGCTCATTAAATGTTGACAAGCACGGGCTTTTTTCGAGGAGGCTGACAGAATCCTCATCGTTGAACATATGGAACTGAAACTGATGATTATTTAAAGTGAATCCATTATCTGCCTGATCTTGGGTCTGGAGGACCCCACAGTTCCACTTGACCTTCTCCGGATTACTTAGCACAGTTTGAGAGCTATCAAGGAAACATTTCATATTACCCAGCGTTTTGGTTTCTGACCCAGTTATCTGCGGGGAAAGGTTAGGGGTATCTGGAGGAGACATTTCGGAAAGTGAGGACTGGCGGAACTTGTCAGGTGTGAAGTTAGAGATATCCAAAAGGTCCGTGGACTCCTTCAAAGGGGTTATTTCATCTATGCTTTGCTGAATGACCAGCTTGGGACTGCAGTGGGCCAAGAAATCGTCGGCAATCTCATCTTCCGTGTCCTTTTCACAAGACTTTAAACTTAGGGAACTGTAATTGCTAGAACTGACCGACAAAGAACCCACTGAATCAAAACTAACGAGCCTCCCATCATCTGTACTTAGGGTGCCTCGTTGGAAATGAAACTGCCCCTCTCCGTTATTAAAATGACACGGCTGATAAGAGTCATCGGACTGCGGTTGCTGACCATCCTGCATGTACTTTTTTTGGTATAGTAATTTGTTGCTACTCAGATTTACTTGACTGTACCCTGTGGCCGGGAGGCCATCTCCAGCCATGCAGTTGCCAAACTCCGCCGTCGACAGCGCAGTGCCCTCCTGCATGTCCCCTGCAAATTCCTGCCCATTGCCGCCGGCTGCTTTGCCAGCCGGCCACACGCCGCCAAAGTTGCTCGGCTCAATCTCCAAGTGGCTTGGCGACTGCTGCAGCTCCGACTCCGAAGGGGGGGAAAGAACACAGCTCTGGGCAGGCTGCAGAGCACGGAATGATTTCTCCGCTTGGACGATGCCGGGGAGTGGGTTCTGGTGCTGCTCTGGGGGCTGTGAGCTGAAGTAGGCAATGCCAGCGTTACCTGGCAAATCAGAAGCATCTAGCAATGTCTGCAGATACCCTCCAGGGATAAGGGGCACATTGGCAGCAATACTAGCAGATGGAGGAGGCTTGTCTGGAGAGCAGGTGGTGGGTAGGAAAGAAGAATTTTTAGCAACCTTATCCTCCCGGCACTCGGAGAGGCGAGAGCCGTCTGCAGCAGAAGGAACACTTTCATCCTTCAAACCCGTTGCAGGCTCCTGATTCTCTGAGGCCGGAGAGCCCTCTGCCAGATTGGCAGCTGCCTTGATCCGCTTGCATTTCAGCCTGGCTTCGCTTTTGAATTTGATCCTGCGGAGAACCTTCCTTTCGGGGCCCTTGAAGTCCCTGTCCTGCGGCTTGCACTTCGACGAGGCGAGGCTCGCGATGTCGCCCAGATGCAAGCCGTTAGCACAGCCAGGGGCGGCCACAGCCAAGGCCTGCACCTCCTTCAGACCCGCGCCATCGTCCTCGATCCGGTGGCAGAGCTTCAGCTCAGAGGAGGAAGAGCCCTGCTTGCTCACAGGCTGCTCGATGGCCTTGATTCTCTGAATCCGGTGCCTGTTGGCCAGTTTGCACTTCCGCTTTCGCGGGTGAGGCAAGAAGATGTTGGTGCCATTGAGGAAGAAGCTCTGCTTGTTGTACAGGTCCGACTTGAGGAGGTTCAGCCTGCTCTGCCACCTCTCCTGCCAGAAGGCCTTCAAGGGGGCCAGCCTGGCGTACTTGCTCAACAGTTCCTCGCTGAGGGTCACTGTTGTCTCGCCGGCATCCACTTTGCCCAGCTTGACCAGCATGTGTTTCTCCCCTTTAAACCTGTTGATGATGATATACTTGATGATGACCGGGGGCTCCTTGCGGGATACTTTTCGCCTCTTCTTCGGGCACCACTCGTCGTCGTCTTCCTCCTTGGGTCCATCCGGGATCCACTCCTTCTTATCCACGATCTTCTCGCTCTCAATGGAGTCCACGTCGTACAGGTAGTCATCACTGTACCTCACTTTCCGCTTCGCTCGCAGGCCGTAGTTCTGTTGAATGAAGGAACTGGAGTGGTCCCTGGGCAGATACTTGTTGCAGTCTTTAAGATCTTGGAGCACGTCAAAGGAAGATTCCGTGCAGGTGCTGTCATCACTGAACTCCCCAGAGTCCTCCGTGGAGTTCACAAGTTCCAAGAAGTGGTTTCTTTTGGGACCAATGTACTGTACCACTTCTGTACTGGTGCAAGATTTGTTTAAGGCAACTTTCTCACCCTCCTCATCCTCTTCCTCATCTCCCCCCTCCCCATCTGCTTCTGTTTCCCCCCAAATGATGCTCTCCTCGGATTTGAACTGGGAAGGGTCAGCAGACCCTCTTGGCCCCCTCTTCAGGGCCGTTCTGCTTTCCCTTTTCGGGCACCCGCTGAATACGCTGGGGAAGAAGTTGAACTGGGCGTCCTCCTGCAGGGCCCCCGTCTTCTCCCTCATGTTGTCCTGGAAGGACTCGTACCGGATCTTCAAAGAGCAGACGTCACTTCCCAAGGTGGAATCGTCGTCATCGAACATGTAATTATCCACGTCTTCCTCAGAAAACAGGTTTACAGAAAGCTCGTTTTTGGAGCAAAGGTCAAGCAGCTCTATTTTGCTTTCACTAATGAAAGATTCAAAATAGCCCCACTCCTGGTTGGGATTTGTTAGCAAAGGTTCCTCCCCATTGCACTTGTCTAATAGTAATCCCTCATAGTAATTTTTCTGAGTGGGGTCCTCTGAATCACTGTCAGATTTCTCGGCATCTCTTTTGTCTGCTGCCCTCGATTTATGCAGAGGGAAGCTTAAAAGCTGGTCTGAAAGCAGTTGATCCCCATATCTCATGGTTTCTCCTGTGCTCATGCAATGAATCCCTATATCAGAGACCGAACAGGTGTCATAATCCCTATTTATGTCACCCACTTTCAGGCTTATTCCCGGCTCTGCATCAATGCCGTCCTTCGATTCAATGAAGCAGCCCAGGCAGGTCCGACTCGGCTGCATCAAGCAGTCCCCAGTGAGCGCCGACATGCTTCCGGACTCCATAACTGTGAAGGGAGCTTTCTCGCAGTCGCCCGGCAGAGACCAGGTGCTCATTCCCTTTGTGACGCACGAGGTGAGGGAAATGGCGTGGACGGAGGAGGAGTCATCGGAAATGTGGTCGGGGACATCGGCCAGTCTCAAGGGGGAAGGAGGGCTCAGCCAGCAGGGCTTCTTGGAAGTCAGGGCTGGCTGGGCGCGGTGGCACACGGGGCTCTCCTTCTGAGCTGCTGCGACCGTCAGGGTCGGGAACAGAGCTGCAGCGTCTGCGGCATGGTGGAGCTTCTCACTGCCATCCAGGTCATGTGATTCTGGGAGAACTGAGAGAGAAAAGGGAGAGGGGGAGAGAGAGAGAAAGAACCTGAGCATTGCACATCAAAATCTTGTCCTCCTGTGGACAAGTGGATGGCAGACGATGCCCACCAATCCGGAGTCCTAGCAGCAGAGCAGCGGCCGCCCTCTCACTATCCTATGTTGTTAATTCATTTAATTTACTGGATGAGATATTAAAACAGATCCAGACTCTAGCAGATTCTGGGCACATGAGCTTGAACAACAGCACAGCTAATCCCTGTTTGCTATTTAGTTTTTAAAATACGTTCTAAATTAATATCCCCGTGTCAAACTGACCTCAAACAGGTTGCCGTGCCGGAGACGTTTTATTAAAAATAATCCCATAACTAGTTTAACATTTAATTTCAATTTAGACAGACTCATTAACATTATTAGCTAATACATTAATTAATCAACAACAATATTAATCAACTTCCCCCTATAATGTTTGCTGGCCTCACGCTGCAGCAAAATGTCATTGATGAAGGATCCCAAAGTGTTTTGTTTTTTTAAATATTATATAAAATCACACACTTAAAATTCATTTTTACTGACTAGACTTTGATACTGGATATGCATCTGACTTTACATCTCAATTTTTGTTTCTCTATAGCAGGGGTGTCAAACTCGTTTCATACCGAGGGCTGAATGGCATTCAAGATGCCTGCTGAGGGCCAGAAGTGATGTCGTTAGGCAGGAAGTGATGTCATTAAGCAATTCATAACCAAAAATAAGCACTTTTTCTCACTTAGGAATTCATTAACTACAAATGACAGAAAAGAAAACATGCAAATCTTTATCATATTGCAAGATATGGGAGAACTCAATTTTTGTGGGGCTGCCCTTTTAGCAGTAACACTTCAGCACTGCTCAGCAGCTGAGAGCCTGAGGGCCAGATAAAAAGCTTCCGCGGGCTGCATCTGGCCCCCGGGCCTTACGTTTGACACCCCTGCTCTATAGAGTAGCACAGATAGTTTCACAGAAAAATATACTATAATATATACTATTGCGGAATTTGCACTTCATAGCATCAAAGAAAGACATCTTATTTTGAGTCAGACCTCAGGTCCACCTAGGTGTCCAGCCCCTCAACCAAAGTCATCCAGCACGCACAACGGTCAGCATGGAGGCAAAGCCTCTTGCTCAATTTGCTATTTGCCATATGGAGAGGGCAGAACTGCTTGCCTGGCCTCGCAGAGTCCCTGTGCCACAGTCTGACGCACGGGAGGCTTCACCACCTAAGCTGAGCTATCTGCAGGTCGAATTACTTTGGGTGGCAAGCCGGATCCAGCCCACAGGTTGCCAACCCGACTTGGGGAGGTCCCCAACACAGACAACACGGCAATGTTGCCGTTGCTGGAGACAGCAACCCAGAAGTTCAGCAATGACATGATGACATAATTGCCAAACCCTTGGCCTCTTTTCCTAAAAAATGTTGCCAACCTCTGATTTAGGTCAGTATGACCAACAAGGCTGGCAGCCACTCTCCAGGATTTCAGGCAGGAATTTTTCCCTGCCGTCCCTGGTAATGTCGAGGACTTCTGATTGCAAAGCAGAGCTTCAGCAGAGACAGGTCACTGTCCTTCCCCTGATATTTATAAAAACACAGCTTATGAAAACATTCACATTGAGGATTACCACCATGATGGACAATCAGATTTATGGTCTCCAATGGAGAAGTTGGGACCCCACCAGCAAGTCACACCCTGAGTTAAGAAAGAGGCTGGGGTGAGCCATGGCATCACCACTCACCAAGTTGGTTTGTGTGCTGTGTGTGTGTGTGGGGGGGGGGGGGAACTACTGGGAATGTGCAGGACTCAGTGTCCAGATGCTTTCTGCAAGCTTCTCCTCCCAAGACACAAAATATGTGAGCGGTTTTCAGACACCTCACACACCATAACAAACAAGGAACAAGGTAAGGAGCAAACACCTTACCCCCCCCCACCGCACCCCAGCCCACCCTTCTTTGACTTAGCATTACTTGATACCCACTTTTATTTCCAGCCACTGGCCTAAACACTCTGACTGGGAATCTTTTTGAGTATGTTTGGACAAGGTATCCAGAGCAAAGGATCATGCATTTTTCATAAGCCCTTTTCATAAGCTGTCCATCAGTCCTCGACTGCTGTGCGTTTAAACCTTGCCAGCTGCAAACACGGATCTCTATGCTGTTTAGTGATCTGGTGCAGCAAAATGGCTAAAAGGTTGTATTATGGACCAGGAAGTGCCTGACCCCTTGTCTCTGCTGGAACACAAAAAGCAGAGAATCTCGCCCAGCCTCAGCCCCTCCTCCTCCCTCAAACCTGCCATTTGGAGATGGTAATAATTGCATAACCTACAGCTTCGTTATAAGGGTTAGGATCAGATCATGTATTTTTATGACCACAAACCTCCCCCCCCCTTTTTTTTTTTTTGGGAAATGGCATCAGTAAAGGGGAAGATGCGGTACTGGAGCAAACTGCCTTGCAGTAGGTGTTGTAGGTGAATCCCTGGCTATAATTAGATTTTCTTACCATCCTCTTTCACCCCATTAATCAGGACGGTTTCTTGGTCTTCTGAGGCACAATCCTTATCTTGTTGGTCATCCATCAATTTAACCTCTAGTTGTTCACTCCATGCTCTGCTGCAGTTGGCCAGCCTGCGCATTTGCAAAAAACGTAATTAAAGACATTAGAGTCCCAGAAATCAGCTGACAGCCACGCGAATGAAAGAAAACCCCACATTGATTAACCTCGGTTCAGAGGAGAGGTCTGTGGCAGCAAACAGCCTATCTTGAGGTCTAGTGTATTTTCTGATGAAGTCAAAAGCACGCACTGTTATCGCAACTACTAAAAATGTGTACAGCCCTGAGAAATGAGCTGGGTAGGCAGGAGCTGTACAGGACACAGAGTAGTATAAATCAAGCTCCATGTAATGTGCTTACGCCCTACCTTAGGAAGACAGGACTAGAAAGGGCAGTAGAGACTGAAAACAGATGCTGGCCTGCTTCAGACACCATACTTTGTGTTTAAAAACACTTTGCGTTTTTATGTTTCGTTTTGTTAACAAAGGAGGTGCTGTTTGTTCATGCATTAAAATATTTTGAAGCTGCCTTTTAACCCAAAGTGTTTTCAAGCCAGCTTATAAGTCCATTTTTAAAAAAATATTGTTCAAACAATAATCAAATAGTGTTTTGAGATGGCAGCTAGGAGTGCTGGCTGGTCACTGATTCATTAGGCTAGTAGTTTAGGAAATCACTTGATGTTCCTTTGTGTCTGAGAACTTGCTTGAAGTATCATGAATGGGGGGGGGGTGTTAATGGCTCTGGAGTATTCAGGAGGAGAGACATAAGAACATAAGAACAGCCCCACTGGATCAGGCCATAGGCCCATCTAGTCCAGCTTCCTGGATCTCACAGCGGCCCACCAAATGCCCCAAGGAGCACACCAGATAGCAAGAGACCTGCAAGGCTTCCTGGGAATTGTAGTTAAGAACATAAGAACAGCCCCACTGGATCAGGCCATAGGCCCATCTAGTCCAGCTTCCTGGATCTCACAGCGGCCCACCAAATGCCCCAAGGAGCACACCAGATAGCAAGAGACCTGCAAGGCTTCCTGGGAATTGTAGTTAAGAACATAAGAACAGCCCCACTGGATGAGGCCATAGGCCCATCTAGTCCAGCTTCCTGTATCTCACAGCGGCCCACCAAATGCCCCAGGGAGCACACCAGATAACAAGAGACCTGCAAGGCTTCCTGGGAATTGTAGTTAAGAACATAAGAACAGCCCCACTGGATCAGGCCATAGGCCCATCTAGTCCAGCTTCCTGTATCTCACAGCGGCCCACCAAATGCCCCAGGGAGCACACCAGATAACAAGAGACCTGCAAGGCTTCCTGGGAATTGTAGTTAAGAACATAAGAACAGCCCCACTGCATCAGGCCATAGGCCCATCTAGTCCAGCTTCCTGTATCTCACAGCGGCCCACCAAATGCCCCAGGGAGCACACCAGATAACAAGAGACCTCATCCTGGTGCCCTCCCTTGCATCTGGCCTTCTGACATAACCCATTTCTAAAATCAGGAGGTTGCGCATACACATCATGGCTTGTACCCCCTAATGGATTTTTCCTCCAGAAACTTGTCCACTCCCCTTTTAAAGGTGTCCAGGCCAGTCGCCAACTAGTGGCTACCTTAAGGAACAAAAGCAGCATCTTGCCCCCCCTCCCCCCCTCAAAAAGGCAGGCAGGTTTCAGGTGAAGACTGAGACACCAACTGAATGGGGAAGCTGGGAGAAGGTGAGGAGAGAAGCTGAAGCAGAGGGTTGGAGTAGATGACCTCTCAGGTCCTTTCCAACTCCAGTATTCTATGATTCTGTGAAGTGCAGTGCCGCTCTCCGGCAATTTGGCACAACTTCTTGCTGGCTTGTATGGGTCCTCTTGCAGTTTGTCCCACTTGATGCTCATCTTGCGCATTTGCAAATAAACCAAATATTACAAAGGCCTCATAAATCACCAATGATTCCTCCCCCCAAGGATTTTGCAGAGAGCAGTACTTCCACCCCACCCCCACTCCCGAACGTCTCACCGCTTGTGGGAGTGAGGAGCATACCTAATATCAAATTAGCTGACTAAAAGGCAACCAAGCAATTGCCCCCTAACTGTCAGTTCCAAAGAACCTCTGAAAGAGAACGGCCTGAGCCGACTAAAGCAACAAGCAGCGGAACAGCCCTCCCCAGGGACACCGTTAAAGCAACCATCTGAAACTGCAGTTTTTAGCCATTTCCTTCTCCTGGCACACTGAGAAGATGCTAAGGTCGTCAAGGCACACCTTTGGACAACTGACAAGGCACACTGCACTGCCCGCCGGGGGCTCGCATCCCTCAACGGGCCTGCTAATATATCACCCTCCCCTAAACCACCCTGGCACACCTGCAGACCATACACAGCATACCAGTGTGCTGTGGCACAGTGGTTGAAATTGCTGATCTAAAATTAAAAGAAGTGGATAACATTGGCAAGTCCCTCAATCCCCTCTCCATAAACCTTGTGCTTTCATTTTCTTAGAGGCAGAATCTCCACCCTCCAGTGCAGGAGTGCATCCCTGCCTTGAATGATTTTCAGAAATAAAAAAAAATGAGAGAGAGAGAGAGAGAGAGAGAGAGAGAGAGAGAGAGAGAGAGAGAGAGAGAGTAGTCCCTCCCTCTACTACATGCAAGTTGGATATCTGCTTTTGCATCAGGACTTGCAGAACTATACAAGGATAAATGTGGTCAGGACTGCTTTGCCTGATCCTCTGGATAAGCCTTTAAAAGGAGGATAAGCAGGGGGCCCAACTGATGAGCAGAAAGGTAGAGGCTGTTTCGGACACAGAGAAGGAAATGGGAGACTGAGAGGAGATTAGCTTGAGTCAAGCCGTGGGAGCAAGGAGTCTTTTCCTCTTCCCCCTTTATCAGGGGTTCTATGCTTTTTACATTCCTAGTACCCTCCCCTCCCGTTTCTTGTAGGGGATCTCAAAGCTTCAGGAGCAAGTGGCCATTATCAACTCTACCAGGCAGATGGGTTAAAAGGGGAATAGAGACAAGGGTCACACTCACATCTCAAGCCACTTAGGAAGGTCTTAATCCTGCCTGCTAATGCTAAAAGGATAATCCCCTTGTCTTTACAGTGTGAGCAACTATGGAATTAAGGCAAAGAGAAACCTAAAGATGAGATCATGAAGCCGCTGCACACAGAGAAGAGACGCACTGATGAAAGGTGTGGACACCGATACCAGTGGTGTTAATTTGCAGACTAGCAGCGAGTCCAGTGGCAGGAAAGCTGGCATGGACCACGGCCGAGAGCACCAGACTCTCAACCCAGTGCATGAAGATGAGTATTGCTTCAACAAAATACTATTTTTTTTCTTGCACAAATAAGTAAGTGTAGCTTTTTTGATCAAAGGGAAGAGCAGAGATATAAAACCCTCCGAAGTACAATATGCACATTTCACAATGGACTGCAGGGCTCAGCAAAACCTTTTTAAGAGGGGAAAACTGCAGGCACACAAAGGCATTGACTGGGAACACTTCGCAAGCAGGTCGAATACTGTATGTACAAAGTTACAATGCGGGGGGGGGGGGAGAGAAACCACTGTTCAAATGCAAGTATTATGAGAAGATTGACACAGCTGCCTTCAATTAGTAAAATATTATGGAATGTATTATGTATGGTATGTACTGGGTAGATGGGACTCGTCAGCCTGGGAAGGCAGCTCATCTGAGAGAAGAAAGACTTTGATCCCAAACCTCCACTGCCTTGTGGCTACATCCAGTTATGGAAAAGGCTTCAGGAGTCAACCTCGAGGCAAAATCCGGAGCCGGAGTCCCTGAGGCAGTTCATGGTTGAACACAGTCACGTTCTGGCAACTCCTGCGATGCCACTGGAACCAACCGTATTGGCCTCTGCCTTTCCATTGGACCATTTCAGCGACGTGGAGAGGGGGGATTTGCTGCATGGGTAACAGCCTATCCTCCATACCTACTTTACCCAGGCTTCGCGCACTGGAGAGGATACTCTGTTCCAGAACCACCATTCAGAGCGTGACACCATAGTCTTCCGAGACTGAAGGATGCCAACAACACATGGAATGTGTTCCAATACCCAGGGATAAATTTTATGTGGTGTCTTATTTTACAGAGCTTTTTATCAGCTGCTTAGAAATATTTGGCTGCTCAAGGATCAAGGGAAACCTTCTGTACTTGCACAAACTGATGCGCTAGTTCAGAGCATGACGTGTCCACCTCAGCATTCTTTTTTCAACAGCAGTGAGACAGATGTCTCTGGGAAGTCCACTAGCACAGCTTGGAGGTAAGGGCCCTCTAAGGCTGACTCCTGGTGCCCGAGGCGGCATGCCAAGTGCTGCCCCCTTACCCAACGCTGTGCCAGCCTCTGCACCTCCCTCAGGGCAATTAAACCAGCTCAGCGTCCTCCTCCCATCCACATTCCCTCTTCCTCTCTGCCCCCCTCTTTTCCCATCCAGGGCAGAGAAGCAGTAGAAGCAAGTAGGCCTGGCACTCCACACCAGCCTCCTGCCACTGCTTCAGTTGGCCTCACGGATGGGCCGCCAAGGCCACCCCATCTTCAGCCGCTTGCACTCTGAAGCCTCTTTTCTCTGCACCCAGAGGTTCCATTTAGCCCTCACAGCAGTAGGTCAATTGATTGACCTATTGTCCACTCATCAGTCCTTTCAAAAACCATTTAAGCAAAAGGTCAGTTTAGCTGAATGACTTTTAAAGTAAACTTTTTTCTCAAGAATTTTTGCTGTTATGGTACAGTATTTCTTACTTGAAAATATGGACCCTGAATAGGACCAGAGCACAGAATGTGGTGCGGATTATACCATCCTCTTGCCCTAGTCTAGGCCAAACACACTTTAAGCTTATTAACAAGTCCATATACTGGGCTGCCCTGACAAATCTCCTGTGGGTCTGCCCAGCCTATATCTGTCTTCTTATTCTATCACATCCCATCTGTCCCAGCAACTGTTGTTTCATCCAACAAGTTGTGACAGCAGTGGGGATTTGAACTTGAGCCTGTGGATGTTTTGGGGAAACCTCCAAATCACTGAATCAATTTCACTGTAACATAAGCAAATTCTGGAAGTGTATTTTTACCCTGGTAAGATCAGGGGACATTCTGCTTTCTCCCCACCCCCCCCGCCCCCGGTTACAATTGTTCCACAAAGGAAGCCCAAAGACACAGATAATGCCACTTCAGAATGGAAGCTCTTCTAGATCCCTTCAAGCCAGTTGGAAAACTGGAAAACAATATCATGTTTTCCCACTCTGGGAAGCCTACAAGCTGGGCAGGAAGGCATGAGCCCTCTCTGCTGTTGCTCCCCAGCTGTACGTTCAGTGGCAATATGAGCAAGCAGCACGCTCAGTGGCATACTGTCTTAAAAGTGGAGGTTCCATAGAGCCAATGACTAGTAGCCGCACCACTTCATACTACAGTTCACAGGCAACCCCCATCCAACCAGTGATTTTAGCAGAACAGCACCATTTTGGATAGGTGGACAAGAGCACAGCCATGGACTGGATTCTTTGCCACAGCAGTCGAATGCTCTTGCCACAGATGCTAAAGACTGGCCATTCATGGGTTAGATGCACTACATTTTTGATGGAACATCACATCACTGCAGTCACTTCTGAGTCAGGCACTTCTGGGGGGACGGGACGTCTAGTGTCACAGCCCCAGCTGCCAGAGGGGCTCAGCCATGCCACTCAGGGTTAAAACGGAAAAAGGAAAACATGTTTTAAAAGCAAACCTGAATCACTCCATACTCCTTGCACTCAACAGTTAGGTTGTCCTGGGGTGTTTCAACTCTACTGCACCCTTTTCCATTAAAAAACCAAATCAAACCAAGTTAACTTAATTGAGCTATCAGGGGTTTGATTTGCCTCTACTGGAATGAGTGGGAAGTGAAACTCCCAGAGGTGTAAGCTCGTTGGGGTCAATTCCATCCCCTGCAATTTCTCAAAATATTGTACACACTTTAGCATTTTACCTGCAGAAATTCCATTTTTTTGTGGTTCTACTTCAAAAGCTACACGGGAGACTTTTTTCCCCTGGTTTTGTATTTTTTTCTGTGTACAAAAAACATCCCATTATCAAGCACTGCAGGAGTCCGCTGCACCCCAGGAGTAGACTTTCCCTAGGGGTTTAATTCTGCTTCGAGTTAGTTTATCTCGACAAAGGAGTCAATGTTCTAGTGCTACAAACCTGCAGCACTAATTTTTGTTTTTGTAATGCTCTTTTGAAAACACCACCATCCCATTAAGGTTACTGAGGTACACCAGACCCCTTTTGTTATTTACTGTAATCCCAGATTTCATCTCAGCATTTTTTGTTCTCCGTTTTGCCCTCATTTCTGTTTTCTCCTCCAGGGTTTCCTGATAGCCCAGTGAGGGTTTCCAGATGTCAGTTGTGCCTTTTCCCAGTCACCTGTCAGAAGTTTGTTTGCCCCTAAGAAACATGGTAAGGCCAAGGGTCTATGCAGTGATTTTCAACCAGGGTGCCGAAGCACATTAGTAGTTGGCATCCTTCAGTCTCGGAAGACTGTGGTGTCACGCTCTGAATGGTGGTTCTGGAACAGAGTGCCCTCTCCAGTGTGTGAAGCCTGAGTAAAGCAGGTATGGAGGATAGACTGTTACCCATGCAGCAAATCCCCCCTCTCCACGTTGCTGAAATGGTCCAATGGAAAGGCAGAGGCCAATACGGTTGGTTCCAGCAGCGTCGCAGGAGTTGCCAGAACGGGACTGTGTTCAGCCACGAACTGCCTCAGGGACTCCGGCTCTGGATTTTGCCTCGAGGTTGACTCTTGAAGCCTTTTCCATAACTGGATGTAGCCACAAGGCAGTGGAGGTTTGGGATCAGAGTTTTCCTTCTCTTAGATGAGCTGCCTTCCCAGGCTGACGAGTCCCATCTACCCAGTGGCTGTTTAGTCGCCTCTTACGACAAGTACAGCCAAACTGAGGGCCTATTCTTATCCCCAGCCCCCAGGGGTCACCGAAGCACATTGGAGTGCCACAAAAGGTCCGCAGATGTGCTGTTTGAGTTTGAAGCACAGTGGTTAAAAATTGCTGGAAAACTCTTCTCCAGCAGAGAAAGATGGACAGACAACCACCCTAAAGACAGAGCTGCAGAACCTGGAAAATCTCCTAGAAGCCGGAAGTGACAGCACAAGAGTCAAAGACCATGCCAAACACTCAAAGCAGGCACTATGCCAGGCTCTCCCTGCCGGGTACTCAAAGCAGCTTCCAGAAAATTGTCAAACACACACAAATGTTAAAATGTTGTAAAAAGAGTAAACAACCTAAAAAAACTCATTAAAAGCCCAGAGTAGGATAAAAAACCAGCACCAAACAGTAAAACGATAAAAAGGCAGCCCACGAAACAGTATAAACCTCCATATTAAAAGTCCTAAACTCAGAAGGCAAATGTAAAAAGAAGTGTCTTTAGGCCCCTCTGGAAAGCTTTTAAGGAAAGAGCAGTTCATAAACTAAGGGGGAGGGAATTCCATAGAACTGGTGCCATTATGGGGAAGGCCCTACTCCTTGCCACCACCCCTCTCACCTCCATTAGTGGCGGCACCCACCAAAGGGCCCTCTCTGATGACCGAAGAGGACAGGATGAATTGTATGGATGAACTGTACGGTCTCTCAGATATCCTGGCCCCAAGCTGTATAGGGTTTAAAGATCAAAACCAGCACCTTGAATTGGGCCCAGAAACGAATGGGCAGCCACTGGAGCAGCAGTCGAACCGCTGACCTCCAGCAAGCACAAAGACTGACACATTCTGCACTAATTGCAGTTTCTGAAACATCTTCAAGGGCAGCCCCATGTAGAGCTCATTATAATAGTCTAATCTTGATGTCACTGTGGCATGGATCACCGAGGCTAGGTTCACACGATCCAAGCACAGGTGCAGCTGGCGCACCAGTCGAAGCTGGGCAAAGGCTCCCCTGGCCACCGCAGCTACCTGGGAATCCAGGCGCAGCTGTGAATCCAGGTTGAACCCCCAAAAGCTGTGGACCTGCTCCTTCAGAAGGTATGCAACCCCATTCAGAGCTGGATGACACTCTAGTACTTGCATAATGGATTTCTGAACCAGGAGAACCTCCGTCTTTTCCGGATTTAATCTCAGCTTGTTAGCCCCCATCCAGGTTTCAACCACTTCCAGGCTGCACTCTAAGGCCACCTTGGAAGGAGAGAAAGAGCTGGATGTCATCAGCACCTGTTACCCTGCACATGCCCGATCTCGTCTGATCTCGGAAGCTAAGCAGGGTCAGGCCTGGTTAGTACTTGGGTGGGAGACCGCCTGGGAATACTGAGCGCTGTAGGCTTATACCATCGTCTTTCGAGATTGAAGGTTGCCAACCAACCATCAGCACCTCACTCCAAAACTGGATGACCTCTCCCAACAGTATCATGGGAAAACAGCATCTAATTTTATAAAATAACCTTGACACAAGTGGCTTCCATGCACATTTCTTTTGCTGGACTGAGAACCGCATGCATAAGCAGGGGCACAGTTCCCTTGTCCAATCCAACAACCAGGGCTACTGAAATCTCACATATCCGCTGTTCAAGGATGAGCTTTAGCATGCCCCTTCCCTATCTAACAGCCAACTGCGGAAGTTTCAGCTTTATAAAACGGGCAGTGCATGTGTAGTGCTGACTGCTCCTTGCTTGCGCTCTGTTGGATCAAAGCCACTACCTTCTTTCCATAATTTTCCATCATGCACAACCCACCTGCCAAATGTGCCTTTGAGGGTGGATTTCTCCCCCCCTTCTTAATTCCCACCCGACCGTGTGCACAAATTTACACATTAGCAATTCACCCAATTAGCGGAAGGTGTCATCATTAGACATAAATGGATATCATTTAATTGCCTCTTTAAAATAGAGCGAGTTCCGTCATACTTTCAATGTGGAGCTGTGTGTAACAATGTTCTTTGCCAGGCTGGCGGACGGTAGCTGCATCAGCCCGCTTTCTAGACCTGCGTCTTGGGAACGCTGCGAAATGCAAAAGTCTTTAAGGCGGCCAAAGGCAAAAATGTAAACAAATCTGGACATCTTCCCTGGCTCCCAGGGAGGCCATGTTTGGTTAAATCTTGGGTAATCACTGACAGGAGATGTCACACTGCGGCTCAAGCATTTTTTCTGAGGATTGAATTATCCACCCATGAAATTCAGTTGCAAGATGCCAAAGGCTCTGGTTTGTTCCTGGCTTAAAAACAGTGTCTGAGTACTTGGTTCACCTTCATCGACATTATTCCTTTCCACAAATATCCAAGGGAAATAGATGGCAGTTGTTTTTTTTTTTACCTACCCCAGACTGGCGAGGGAGGGAAGGTGTGTTCAGTAGGTTTCATGTGTTAAAAATTGGTCACTGTGTTTAATTAAGTGGCACAAGTTAAACCCCAGTGCAGTCTGGTGTCTTTGCTGGGGGGTGTGAGGGTAAACAGAGTGCCAGATGCAGATGTAAACAGAGACCCAGCATGTCATTGATCTGTGGAACTCCTTGCCACAGGATGTAGCGATGGCACCTGAACGCCAAGATGCCTTTAAAAGGGGACTGACAGATTGACGGAGGAAAAGTCCATCACAGGTTACAAGCCATGAAGGGTATACACAGACGCCTGGTTCTAGAAGTAGGCTGTCTCTGAATGCCAGATGCAAGGGAGTGGCAACAGGATGCAGGTGTCTCGTGTGCTCCCTGCGGTATCTGGTGGGCCGTTGTGAGATTCAGGAAACCGGGTTCGATGGGCCCTGGGCCGGATCCAGCTGGGCTCTTCTTATGACCCTTCTCCCATCATTGTTCCCTTGCAGCTGGTATTCAGACAGCTGGGCCCAGAGTTAACATATGCCCATCGTGGCTAGTAGCTATGGACAGAGTGTCCTGCGTGACTCTGTCCGATCTCCTTTTCAGGTCTCCCCCACACACCACACGTGACATCTCAATCACATTCTCCTTTCACCCCGGCCATCAAACAACCGTGCCCATTTTCCTTCCTGAAGCACGTTCCCTGAAAGAAGGTCTGCGCCTATGTCTTGGCTGGCTTCTGCCAGTCACAAAGCTTCCCCACCTCCATCCCCAACCAACTCTGAAAAACCACAAACGGCTTTGCGCGCTGTGGGTAGAGTCCTCACCTGGTTTGAAACACCAAATGCGCTCAACTTTGTTAGCTCCTAGAGCAGTGATTTTCAACCTTTTTCATCTCGTGGCACACTGGCAAGGCACTAAAAGGGTCAAGGCAAACTATTAGCTTTTTGACCATTGACAAGGCACACTGTGCTGTCAATGGGGGCTCACATCCCCTAATGGTCCTATTGATAAATGACCCTCTCCCAAATTCCCGCGGCATGCCTGGGGACCATTTGCGGCACACCAGTGTGCCATGGCACAGTGGTTGAAAATGGCTGTCCTAGAGTGCCGGCAACATTGAGCTGGAAAGCACACTAGGAGCAAAGCATCACTGGCGAACATGGCTTTCTCGTTATTGTGTTGGCGGCAAGTGGGAAGGGCACCAAACAATATAGCAAGCAGCCTCAGAGTCCCCTTGTAATTAGACCACCAGTAGGTTGCAAAAAGCTTCACATATCCTGGTAGTTCACCCAACACAGCCTTGGCCCTGAAACCATACTCTTCCCCCCCCCCATGTCCATGTGCATTAAGGTGTTTGCACATGTGTTTTTAAAAAACAGCTATTTGGGGTTTACTTTCTCCTTTCTAAATCAAGACAACAATGAATTTTGCAGCTCTCTCTCGCTCTACCTAGGAAAGCACCAAGAAGTTGGGGGGGGGGGGGTTAGAGAGAACACCCATAAATGAAGGTATTAATCATACTGTGCTAGAGGTATGCGCTTTTGCATATTGAGCTGCTCAGCCCTAATTGTTTCATTAGAACAATTCTGGTTCTGCCCAAGGCACTAGTAAATACTTCAGTGTGTAAGGGTAGAAGGAGGAAAACAAAAGAGAAAACTGTAACAGGCAATAGTGGAGCAAAGATAACAAATTGATCAATGCAGCATATCTGACATTAGTTAATTCATCACCGTTTGATTCACTTACGGCGACCCCAGAACCAATTTCTCAGCAAAAAATAAATGAAATGCACACCCTAAACAATAAAATCCATGTAATGCTGGTTGCACCTTGCGGAATAATGATAATAAAACAAAAGCAAAAGCCTCAATTATTTACAACTCTCGATGTTCAATGGTATAGCGCTAATCAGAACTAGGATCACAGAGGAGCCTGTGGGATAGTTCGGGCTCCTTCCTGGAATTTCCAGCTTTCAATTATTTATATACATATTAAAAAAAACAAAAACAAATACTCTTTAGCCTTTAGAGAAAGTAAGGAAAAACCTTCAGGTGCTAGTATTCGCTCTAAGAGCAAACTCAGGTGACAGAGTATCCATCAGCACTTAAAATGCAGCCAACACCCCCCAATATGCAGCAGCAAATTGATTGCTGTCTCCATGACTCCTCTTTCCAGTGGTGTACAAAGAGGGTGGCCAAAGGGTCCCCCAGCCCTGGGTGCCAGGCTGCAGAGGATATCCAAGAGGCTGCCCTAAGATGGCACTGGCTGCAGCCATGATTTGGCTAGCGCTGGCTGCAGCCGCCCACAAGAGAAGCATGTTTATTGATATGATCATAGATACAAAGTTACAAAGCTATATATAAATATACAAATATAAACACTTCCAATTGTGTGTGTGTGTATCTACAAGGGAGAGAAGGATGCTGGGCAAATGCACCTGAGTGCTCTGGCCCTCCAGCTCTCCTCTTGACCCAATGCCATGAGGGCAGCAAGAAAAAGCAGCACCACATCTGAACATGGAAAGTGTAGTCTGACCATTCGTGCTCTTTCCACTACTGGGTTAGACTTCTCCAAAACGCTCTGTGTGGGGCTGCCCTTGAAGATCACCAGGCACTTCTTCTGGTCTAGGCTCAGTTCAGAAAAACTCAAATATGGCACCGTTGGTTAGGTTGTTGGCATCCTTCAGTCTCGGAAGACTATGGTGGTTCTGGAACAGTGTCCTCTCCAGTGTGCAAAGCCTGGGTAAAGTAGGTATGGAGGATAGGCTGTTACCCATGCAGCAAATCCCCCCTCTCCACGTCGCTGAAATGGTCCAGTGGAAAGGCAGAGGCCAATACGGTTGGTTCCAGCGGCGTCGCAGGAGTTGCCAGAACGTGACTGTGTTCAGCCATGAACTGCCTCAGGGACTCCGGCTCCGGATTTTGCCTCGAGGTTGACTCCTGAAGCCTTTTCCACAACTGGATGTAGCCACAAGGCAGTGGAGGTTTGGGATCAGAGTTTTCCTTCTCTCAGATGAGCTGCCTTCTCAGGCTAACGAGTCCCATCTACCCGGTGGCTGTTTAGTCGCCTCTTACGACAAGTACAGCCAAACTGAGGGCCTATTCTTATCCCCAGCCCCCAGGCACCATCTACTGTAGTTATTGATTTGCTTCTATGCTCCAAGTGCTGTTTTTTTATCCTTTGAGTCCTAAATGGTATTTGACAAGATCCTCTTAAGAATCATTCCCTCCCCAGTTAAAACTGTGCAGTCCATAACACCCTGCTAAATGCCAAGAGAGGGAAGCTCGCCCCCCCACCCCGCTCTGCTTTTCCATTTAATGGAAGGCCACACAGCCCTTGTGCAAAGCTCCACTCCCAAATGGGAGACTGTGGGGCTTCCAGAAACACACACACACACACACACACACACACACACACACACACACACACACACGTGCGCGCAATGAACAATGACAAACACCAAACTATCAAGGATTTATTCTGCAAGCAGGAGGTTAATATGTTTTTAAAAATTAAGAGAGGTGTATAATCCCTGTTAGTATTCATCCCCACAACCCCAGTCAGCAGCAGTATTTCCAATTATGTTTAATTGCAACAGTGGGCTTGCAAAAATTACATCCATTCTCAAGAATGTGGGAGGGGGCTTCCTGATGTCATCTCCCCCAGTTCTTGGCACTGCACTGAGTCACAGGTACACTAAACCTGACACACTGCAACCCACAATGCACACAGGCATGGAGCCAGGACTTGTGATCACTGCTGCTACGCCAAATGGCCTAAGAGCAATCAGGAAGTGCAGAGCAGCAGCAGATGCCCGGCCAAAACACCACCCTCCACGAGGACACTGCAAAATACCCCTTCTCGGACTCACTTCCTGTTCCAGCACTACAGTCTGTGGTGGGCGTTCCAGCCCTTCGTGCCTGGTTGCTGCTAAATTCCCCAATCACCACTATGCTGGAAGAACCCTTATTTACACCCTCTAGTGAAGGGAGTCTCCAACTTTATGTTGCTGCAACTCCTGAAAAAGGTACATAAGTAAGTGTCCCCCTATACCGGGGTTCCCAAAGTGTGTGCTGTGACATCTCAGGGCATCACAGCATACTCACAGGGGAACTGTAGCCCCAGTGGCCCGTTCTACCTGTTACTCCAGGTGCTGCCATCTTGGATCTCATAATATTTTGTGCGATCCAGGATGGCAGCACCCACATCACACAAGATTTGGCCGCCGCCATCTTGGTCCTCACAAAATCTTGTGAGCTTTGGGCACTGCCATCTTGGATATCACAAAATCCTAGATTTATACATGCTACTATCCTATACTACAGCTAGTTGCAATCCCTACTTCGAGAACCTCTGGAGTAAGAGAACTGGTCCCTCTAGCTCAGTATTACCTATATAGTTTTTTGGGGGGGGGGTTTCTCCAGCCTCATCTGGAGACTCCAAGGACTGAGTCACAATCAGAGCTTCACAATCCCCTTCCAAGATTCTTGTACCCCCCCAGAGGGAGGGGGTCACGACTCACAGTTTGAGATCCCCTGCCTTAACGAGATCAGGCCTAGCTTAGCTTTCCAGCCAGGTCTAATGCCATACCAATTGTTAAACACCCCATACTAATTAAAGCCAAGGAGCTTCAAGAAAATGTACTTTCATATCTGGCGTTCCTTCTGCAGCTGGGCTGAAAGATGGGAAGCGGCTGCCTTTAATACAGCCTTCGCGGAAGGAATTACCCGCCAGCAAAGAGCCGGTGTAGGGGCAGGGATGGAAGCAACGCTGACAACGCGACATTTTTAATTAAGGCTTCTCCCCAGGTGAGGTGGGCTTCCTCCCCTCTTTCCAATTCTCCTGCTTCTTTCTTTCTCTCTTTTTGCAAGCTCTTTCAGTAGCTGAATGCACCCAGCCACTCACCCAGAATCAAGGTACTTCAAGGGATTTAGCCAAATCCATAGAGGACCTTGATCTTTTCAAACCGCCTTTTAGGCTTACACTCTTATTTCCCTATCCTCAATTAAAAGGCCTGTGAGGTAGGCTCTGGAGGGGGGGGAGAGAGCCGGGTTATTACAATCACTCTGGCATCATAAGGTGCCACACAAATAGTTGAAGCCACCGATTCGCCTCCGCAAGAAAAGCTTTTGGGCAGGGGAGGGGATTTCTCGCAAATTTATTCTCTTCCTCTCTGCCATCTACATCAAGGTAAAAGGGGATTCACAATTCAGTCATTTATATGTGCTGCAGCTTACGATGAAAATCAAGTCACACGGATTCTGTTAATACAGTGGGTCCCAAGCAATCCACTGGGGATTGTTCCAGGACCCCCTGCAGATACTGAATTTCACAGATAATGGAATCTGTGGGAGCACGCTCATGGCGCCATGGGGACCGTGGCCAGCCCTCCAGAGGTTGTGCCCAGCCTCCAGGCCTCCTCAGAACACTTCCCAGATTGGACAGGAAAGAAGATACCCAAATCTGCAGATGCTGAGGAGGGCCCAAAATGTCTGTCCTTGTGATAGGTGGGTCTGCATATGTGGAGAGAGCAGCTTGTCCATGGGGGGTGGGGGGGGCTTGTGCAGTCCTCATGTTGCATTTCCGGGACTGACTTAATCTGCATTTAACTCAGAGTCAGGGACACACACCCAGATGCAGAAGCTAATGCAGTGTTGGGCTGCCTCAACAGAGCCACGCAGTCCAGATCCTGAAACGTAATAGTTCCACTTTACTCTGCAATAGTCAGACCCAGGAAACTGAGAAGCTGGAAGGAGTTCAGAGGGGATCCTGTAGTATAGCTGGCAAGGAGTCTGGAAATCCAGTTGTACAAGGATTCGTTAAGAGATTTTTAGCCTGGAGAAGACTAAGGGGAGTTGTGATCGCCATCTTCATGTACCTGGAGGGCTGTTACAGGGAAGAAGGGAAGGACTTGCTCTCTGTGACTTCTGCTGGGAAGAGGGCAGCCAATGGGTTGAAGCTGCAGTGCAGCCCTTTTTGGAAATGCAACAGAAAGAGCACCATGAAGGGTTAAGGAAATATTTACCTAAATGCTCAGTTGTAGAGCTGGAAATGCCCTTCTGCTGGTGAAACCATTTTTCAGCGACATATAGCCTGGTTCTTTGGCGCTTTGTCATAAAAATGGAAAAATAATTCCACAAAATTCACTCTAAGCCTCCCATGTTACTTTCAGCCTCGACGTCCTGACATTTGTCTTTTGTTTGCCACAGAACAAACAGGCAGGAAAGCGCAGCCTCAATGCAAGAGTGCAGTCAGAGGTAATACCACAAACTCAAATCACCATCCATCGCTAGCCAAAACACAAGCACTCTTGGAAAACCCCAGGGCTGCCATCAATCCCACTACCAGAAACTAAGAACGCTAAGAATCTTTTTTCTTAGATTGTCCAGGAATTGACACTGAAACTCTGCAGTCACTCAGCCACTACCAGTTTACAGGGCTGAAATTCTTGATTCACCAAAAACTGAATGAACACCTGCAATAAACTCAATGTACTGAGGACCTTAAGAACATAATCCCTGCTGGATCAAGCCCAGAGCCCATCTAGTCCAGCTTTCTGTTATCTCACAGTAGCTCATCAGATGCCTTGGGGAGCACACAAGACCACAAAAGGAAGACTCTCAAACCCATCATAGCTCGCAACCTGTGATTGATTTTTCTTCTAGAAATCTGCCCCATCACTCTTTAAAGGCATCTAGGCCAGAATCCATCACCACATTCTGTGGCAAGGTGCTCCACAGACTAAATACTGTACACACTGGATAAAGAAATATTTTCTTTTGTCTGTTCTTTATGATATCAATATGCAAACGAATGGCTTATAAGCAACAATTACAAATGGACATCTGGAAGCCATTTTTAACCAGGATGGCTAAAAATCATTGCTATGTATCCTAGGAGACACTTGACAGGGGGGAAAAGATAGGATTGGGCTGTTATTCCGCTTCATTCACCTTCTCTGCTATCTGAAGGTGGATTCTCTGAACCTATCCTGATCATTTTCTGTTGAAATGTGATTGGACTAACCCCACAATCCTATGTTAGCCTACTCATAATCTAAAGCAGGGGTGTCCAAAGTTTTTGGCAGGAGGGCCACATCAGCTCTCTGACACTGTGTCGGGGGCCGGGAATAAAAAAGGATTCATTTACATTTCAAATTTGAATAAATTTACATAAGTTTTCATAAATGAATATATTAACGGCGAACTTATATGAATGAATGAAGGTCTTGCAATAGCTCAAGGCCTATAAAAGGCCTTGCACGAAGCAAGGCTGGCCTTTCCTTTGCTGCTGCTACTGCATCACAGACGTGAAACAGCAAGAAGTGGCGGAAGCCCTCATCCCACAGCTCATGTGAGAGGTCAAACAGTAGTCCTCACGCTGCAAGCAGTTGTGTCAGGCCAGTGTGGGCTCCAACAAATCTCTGGAGGGCCAGAGGCTCATTGGAGACTGGGGGCTTCCCGAGGGCCACATTGAGAGGCCTCGAGGGCTGCATGTGGCCCCAGGGCCGGGGTTTGGGCACTCCTGATCTAAAGGGAGACACCAGCAAAAGCCACTGGGAGGGATACTCTGCTGGAATACCTTTTAATGGGATGGTTTTGTTATATTTCGCAGGGAGAAAGCCACTGTTTTCATAAACAGTGGCTCTGTCTGTGCTAAGGGTAGCAAACCCATACCATGAAAGGGGGCCTTTTTGCCCAATTAGCAGAGTTATAGGCCTATTTAAACTGGTTTTTTAAAAAACAATATTTAAACATTTGACATGTACACAAATAATAACATATAAGCATAATCCAATGTGTGTTTGCTCTGTAAGTCCCAATATGTTTAGACATGCTTCTGTCCTAGTTAATGTTTAGGACTGCAGCCCTAACTAAGCATATCTTTAGTGGAGCACATCAGGGTGGTTTAGCGGTGGAACTGAGGGCAGTGGTAGATTCTTCCTCACTGGGGATCTTCAAGCAGAGGCTGAACCAGCACCTGCCGGAGATGCTCTAGGAAGATTTCCTACTATGGGTAGAGGTTGGACTAAATGACCTTGTGGGTCACTTCCAACCCTATGATTCTATGATTCTAAAATGAGCGCTAGTTTCCTTCCCTTCTCTACAGCACATTAAATGGCAAATTTTATCATTAGTAATGTATTGCATCCTTTCCTTAAACAATCTTTACAAGACAAAAACTGTGTTTTCCATTTAGATGCTGGTTCAATCCCAGCTGTTCATAGTTAATCAATCACTAATTCTTTATTGTCCTGTCTTACAAAGTCCTTGATGTATCTTAAAAAGAACTCCTAATGGATTTAATAGGCGCTCTTGTGCCATTGTCTCTTGCATTATCGCAATTACACAACTGCTTACAAGCGGGCTGCACTATTTAATCGATGAATCAATCAGATTAAACTATTCAATCTGTTGACAGACTAAAGAGGAGCTAAAAGACTAATCAAGCAGAAGATTTTTAAAATATATATATTTTATGCTTATATATTATTATTTAATGGTTGGCAACCTTAAAAATTTCCAAAAACCGCAGATGGCAAATGCTGCCTTAAATCCTATGATGTGCGTTCATATCATCTTGAAAAAAGGAAGCTTGCTTTCCACTTTAGAACTTTTGTTCTTACTCATATATAAATACAATCAACTGTTTGATCAACTAATTAATTAGGAGAGAAAAGGTTAGAGAACAACAAGACAAAGGCAGGGTAGGAGAAGAAATTGGGAAAGTTAGGGAGATGGGATGTGATAGACGGTTTGGCACAATGAGAGGATGCGGGGACAAAGGAGCGAATAAGCAGCCCATCCTGGGGCATTCCGTGTATAAATGCTTTTATGCGAATGCCCGAAGTCTACGAGCAAAGGTGGGAGAACTGGAATGTCTGGTGACAAGGGAAAATATTGACATAGTGGGCATAACGGAAACCTGGTGGAATGCGGAGAATCAGTGGGATACCGCAATCCCGGGCTATAAACTCTACAGGAGGGACAGGCAGGGGCGTGTTGGAGGTGGGGTGGCCCTTTATGTTAAGGAAGGGATAGAATCCAGCAAAGTAGAGATTGAAGGTGGGTCCGACTCCACCGTAGAATCTCTGTGGGTTAAATTACCAGGCTTGTGCAGCGATGTAATACTGGGGGCGTGCTATCGTCCTCCAGACCAGAAATCTGATGGGGACCTTGAAATGAGGAAACAGATCAGGGAGGTGACAAGGAAGGATAGGGTTGTAATCATGGGGGACTTCAATTATCCTCATATTGACTGGGTCAATTTGTGTTCTGGTCACGATAAGGAAACCGGATTTCTTGACGTGCTGAATGACTGTGGCTTAGATCAGCTAGTCACGGAGCCCACCAGAGGACAGGTGACTCTGGATTTAATTTTGTGCGGTACGCAGGACCTGGTTAGAGATGTAAACGTTACTGAGCCATTGGGGAACAGTGATCATGCTGCGATCCGTTTTGACGTGCACGTTGGGGGAAGAATACCAGGCAAATCTCTAACAAAAACCCTTGACTTCCGACGGGCGGACTTCCCTCAAATGAGGAGGCTGGTTAGAAGGAGGTTGAAAGGGAGGGTAAAAAGAGTCCAGTCTCTCCAGAATGCATGGAGGCTGCTTAAAACAACAGTAATAGAGGCCCAGCAGAGGTGTATACCGCAAAGAAAGAAGGGTTCCACTAAATCCAGGAGAGTGCCCGCATGGCTAACCAGCCAAGTTAGAGAGGCTGTGAAGGGCAAGGAAGCTTCCTTCCGTAAATGGAAGTCTTGCCCTGATGAAGAGAATAAAAAGGAACATAAACTGTGGCAAAAGAAATGTAAGAAGGTGATAGGGGAGGCCAAGCGAGACTATGAGGAACGCATGGCCAGCAACATTAAGGGGAATAATAAAAGCTTCTTCAAATATGTTAGAAGCAGGAAACCCGCCAGAGAAGCGGTTGGCCCTCTGGATGGTGAGGGAGGGAAAGGGGAGATAAAAGGAGACTTAGAGATGGCAGAGAAATTAAATGAGTTCTTTGCATCTGTCTTCACGGCAGAAGACCTCGGGCAGATACCGCTGCCCGAACGGCCCCTCCTGACCGAGGAGTTAAGTCAGATAGAGGTTAAAAGAGAAGATGTTTCAGACCTCATTGATAAATTAAAGATCAATAAGTCACCGGGCCCTGATGGCATACACCCAAGGGTTATTAAGGAATTGAAGAATGAAGTTGCAGATCTCTTGACTAAGGTATGCAACTTGTCCCTCAAAACGGCCACAGTGCCAGAAGATTGGAGGATAGCAAATGTCACGCCTATTTTTAAAAAGGGAAAGAGGGGGGACCCGGGAAACTATAGGCCGGTCAGCCTAACATCCATACCGGGTAAGATGGTGGAATGCCTCATCAAAGATAGGATCTCAAAACACATAGACAAACAGGCCTTGCTGAGGGAGAGTCAGCATGGCTTCTGTAAGGGTAAGTCTTGCCTCACGAACCTTATAGAATTCTTTGAAAAGGTCAACAGGCATGTGGATGCGGGAGAACCCGTGGACATTATATATCTGGACTTTCAGAAGGCGTTTGACACGGTCCCTCACCAAAGGCTACTGAAAAAACTCCACAGTCAGGGAATTAGAGGACAGGTCCTCTCGTGGATTGAGAACTGGCTGGAGGCCAGGAAGCAGAGAGTGGGTGTCAATGGGCAATTTTCACAATGGAGAGAGGTGAAAAGCGGTGTGCCCCAAGGATCTGTCCTGGGACCGGTGCTTTTCAACCTCTTCATAAATGACCTGGAGACAGGGTTGAGCAGTGAAGTGGCTAAGTTTGCAGACGACACCAAACTTTTCCGAGTGGTAAAGACCAGAAGTGATTGTGAGGAGCTCCAGAAGGATCTCTCCAGACTGGCAGAATGGGCAGCAAAATGGCAGATGCGCTTCAATGTCAGTAAGTGTAAAGTCATGCACATTGGGGCAAAAAATCAAAACTTTAGATATAGGCTGATGGGTTCTGAGCTGTCTGTGACAGATCAGGAGAGAGATCTTGGGGTGGTGGTGGACAGGTCGATGAAAGTGTCGACCCAATGTGCGGCGTCAGTGAAGAAGGCCAATTCTATGCTTGGGATCATTAGGAAGGGTATTGAGAACAAAACGGTTAGTATTATAATGCCGTTGTACAAATCAATGGTAAGGCCACACCTGGAGTATTGTGTCCAGTTCTGGTCGCCGCATCTCAAAAAAGACATAGTGGAAATGGAAAAGGTGCAAAAGAGAGCGACTAAGATGATTACGGGGCTGGGGCACCTTCCTTATGAGGAAAGGCTACGGCGTTTGGGCCTCTTCAGCCTAGAAAAGAGACGCTTGAGGGGGGACATGATTGAGACATACAAAATTATGCAGGGGATGGACAGAGTGGATAGGGAGATGCTCTTTACACTCTCACATAATACCAGAACCAGGGGACATCCACTAAAATTGAGTGTTGGGCGGGTTAGGACAGACAAAAGAAAATATTTCTTTACTCAGCGCGTGGTCGGTCTGTGGAACTCCTTGCCACAGGATGTGGTGCTGGCGTCTAGCCTAGACGCCTTTAAAAGGGGATTGGACGAGTTTCTGGAGGAAAAATCCATTATGGGGTACAAGCCATGATGTGTATGCGCAACCTCCTGATTTTAGGAATGGGTTAAGTCAGAATGCCAGATGTAGGGGAGAGCACCAGGATGAGGTCTCTTGTTATCTGGTGTGCTCCCTGGGGCATTTGGTGGGCCGCTGTGAGATACAGGAAGCTGGACTAGATGGGCCTATGGCCTGATCCAGTGGGGCTGTTCTTATGTTCTTATGTTCTTATGTTCTAACTGGATTATAGCCAAGTGGTTCAGGGGTGCCAAAGCTGGTCTTAGCTGTCTCAACAGTGAAGTATCATAATCAAAAGAGCATCACACTTTTATTTTTCACATTTTTGTTCCGCCTTTTCCCAGGAGCTCAGTGTGGAGTACATGGTTTCTCCCCTCCTTTGGACCTCACAACAACGCTGTGAGGTAGGTGAGGCTGAGAAGCAGTGACTGGCCCAAGGTCACCCAGGAAGCTTCTTGGCTGAGCAGGGGTTTGAACCTGGATCTGTCAGTCCAACTCCCAAACCGCTACACCAGTGGTTCCCAAACTGTGAGCGTGGCTCCCTGGAGAGCCATAGAAACCAGCTGCAGAATCCTCACAAAACAAAAAAAAACCCATCTCCCTATACAATGTATAGGATTGTAGCCCTAATGGGGAGCCTTGACAGATGGCCCAGTAGGTCAAGGGGAGCTGCCAGTCAAAAGAGTTTGGCAACTGCTGCACTATGCCATACATCAGAGGTCCGGCTATGGGGCTACCTCTTCTAAACAAGGTTCAGTGGGAATCCACTGGAAACAGGGCCTTTTCCGCAGTTTTGCCAGCTCTGTGGAATGCCTTTTCCAGAGAGGTCTGCCTGGCCCCAGGTTTTATGTGCCTTTAGGCTCCAAGCTAGAAGCTGGTTTTTCCAGAGTGCATACTGCATTTTCTGTTTTGTTTGTTCGTTTTGCCGGTCCTGTTCGGAATGCTTTTGCTCTGTTTCCGGCTGGTCGTTTTACTGGGTAGGTATAATTGTTTTAATGGTTGGCATTTACTAAATACCTCCAGTCTGTCTTTTGACAAAGGTGAACTGTGGTATAAAATTGAAGACCAAAACAATTAAAAGGAGAAAAGAACTGGAAAAAATATCCCTCTCAGCAGCCACAACGTGGCTCCTTCAGCCTGCAGATTCTAAGACTTCTAGAGACAAGAAATTGACAGCCCAGGTACAACTTGACATGCACCTGATGAACACCTGGTCAAAAGGCACATCTTGATTCCTTCACCTCCAGCTGCTTTATGTCCTCAGGGCGCTAATATTTGCCAATGGTGCATCATACATTTAAAAATGAAAACAGGTATCGGGTACTCAGTGGCAAAACTAGGACATCTGGCTCCCTGGTATCTGGCCATGTCGTCTGGCATCACCCCCGGAACTGCCTGACCCGGATGTAACTGTGGTGACAGGATGAGTCCACCACCAGTTCCAGGTTTACAGCACACTCAGAGCTGTTGTGAGCCACTCTGAGCAGCTTTGTTCTCTTTTTTTCACCAGAGAAAAAAGCAAAAAAAGTGGTCAGCCACTCGGAGTGGCTTGTAACTGCCTGCAAGGGGGGTGCAGGAGAAGGTTCTGTGTGTCCTCACTGAGTACCTTCTCCTAACCCCCCCCCCGCCACGGGCAGGGAGACATGGCATGCAGGCCAGCTCCACCTTGGGATCCACCATCAGGGGTGTGGGTTGGTACCCCCTAAAGGCATGTGGTACGCAGGGCAATGTACCTCCTGCCTCCCTTAGCTACACCTCTGTGGCTGATGCCAAAACAATGGTCCCAAAACCGATCCAAGTCAGGTAAGCACACTGCACACTGGCAGTGGCCTTTGAGGCGCTTGCCAAGGCTGATCCAAATCTCTTGGCGCCTGAAACAGCACACCAAATGCCACGCCTCCCTTAGCCAGCGGTGTATAGGCAGCCACCTCCACGAATCCTCCCGCTGCTTCCTTAAGAAGAGGGCGCTTTGGTCAACTGCCCTTCCTTCTCCACACCTCTTCTTTTACCACTCTGTTCCCCTCTTCGTTTTAGAGTCGGGGGGGGGGGAGAGAATGAGGTGCAAGCAGAGCCATGTAGGAAAAAGCAGGTATCTGATGCCGATCTGATGCCTGAGGCAACTGCCCCAAGTTGACCTCACAGGTGGGCTGGCTATAGCGCTTGCTTGCAAAGGGTCTTCAGTCCTGAATGTTCAACATCTTGATTGTTCCAATCAAATGGAGCTCAACTGCAATCTCAACTTCTTTGGCAGCAAAACATCACAATTCTAAATGAAGCGAATTTGCAAAGAGGAGGATATTTCAAAGAGACATCTGAAGGCCTTGGGACAAGGACCACTCAGCTGCTAAATTACCTCCATCATGTTTAGAAGAAGAAATAAAATGTTTATGCTACAAGTGGTGGCTCTATTGTCAAGCAAATCGACATCCAGCAGAATACATTGTGTGGGTTTCATTCTACCCCATGTAGCTGCAGAGACAGAGAAACACACAGGCCCACAATGCGCAAGTGACACTGCAGATTGGGGGCAAAACCATAGTAACACCAGTCAAACTATACCCAACTGCTTGAGAAGGACCAAAACACAATCATGTTTATCTGTCAAGTGCCTTAAAAAAAAGAAAAAAAAGAAAAAAGAATGGGAGTTGCACAGAAAACATAGGAGGCCCCAACAGGCTTACAGTCCAATGAAGGCAATGAAAAGAAAGCACAAGATAATTAAAAACTGGAGGAGGAAAAAAGCCAGCATTTAAGACCATAATGTCACCTTAGGCTAGATGAAGCTGATGAGCTGGGACAGTTTTTAACAGGGAAGAGACTGTCAGTAGGTGTGGATTCTATAAATAAGAAGCAACACAAGAAAACACACACACAGAACACCAGCCAGCCAGCAGAAGCCACAGAGAGAAGACACAAACATCTAAAAATCAAAGATGAGAGGGAACAGGGTGACAGATGCATTTAAAAGCAAACAGCAACTGAAAGAGAAACAGAGAAGACTGACTGCCTGTGCAATGAAATCAACACAGAGGAATGCAGTACTGTTTGCATGTAGAAAGAAGCAGGCAGTCAACATCTTAATACTTTGCATCAAGAATGGCAGGAGCCATTCAGGACTCCATGTTCACAGAAATACAGTCTGGAATCTGATGTTCTGATGCGCGCAGCTGCTGCCAAAAGTGGCAGCTCCATTTTCTCTCACACTCCATGTGCAGCATCTGATTGCGCAATTTGTGAGGCCCTTCCTCAGCTCATTTCATGCTGCCATAGACGGACAGAGTCAGACCCTTGGGTCAGAGTTCTCAGTATTGCCAGCGCTGACCAGCTGCCGCTCTCTGGGGCTTCACACAAGGTCCCAGTCCTGGTTGGAGAAGGCAGGGATTGATTGGGTCTGGACACTTCTGCAGGAGCGGTGTCTGAAGTCAGCCTGAGTTGGGTCCACCCGGCTGGGCCAATCCCCTGAATCTGGTCAGCAGCCAGAGATTATTATTACTGTATTTATAACCACCTTTTCTACCCCTTGGAATACTCAAGGCGCTTTACATAAGCAGGCTTCCTACAACGTTTGTCTGTCTGTCTATATATATGAATGTTGTTCTACATATATAGAACCCTTCCATCTTCTGCTGTGATCTTTTAATGGTTTAGCCAACTTCCTCTTAGCTGCAGGAACTCTCCAAGCTTTCCGCAGGCAAGCTACACAAATCATGCCAGGCCAGGCGGGGGATTTCCCAGTTGTCTTTCTTGTCACCAATATTCTTAACATTCCACCGCTCAACAGCGACTCCTCTGTGCCACCAAGAGTCACATCAGCTTATCCAGCGCCTTCTCTGGCCTCTCCTCCAGACACAGCCCAGGCTACACCTGCTTAGCTTCCAGTACTCTTCAGGCAGCTCTTCCTGCAGACCACACCTCCTGCCCACATGTGCCAGTGAGGAAGATGGGAGGCGCCACTCTCTGCTGGCCACCAATGTAGGACTCTGTCCACATTATAGGGCTTCCAACAACCTGGCACCAGAACAGAAAATGTGAAACATGTTCTACCACTCAGCTAAAGTCCTTCTCCTCCTGGAATCAGGCTCCTTTCTCCCTTATCTTGTGAACACCTGACTTGATATTTTGGTATCGCACCTGCCACCATCTTCATAATCCACATTAGTCAACTTTTTTTTTTTCTTCAAACAAAACCAAACAAACCACATTGGGGGGGGGGGGTTTGTGGTTTAAGAATGACAAAAGCACTAACACAGGCTACTTAAAAAATGCTTCCATTTTTATTGAACTGCCAAAAAATAAAAAAAAAAACTTAAAAGGAGGTAGCGATGTTAAGGATTAGACGTTGCCTATTTAAGAAGAACATTCGAGAAAGGGTACAAAAAAAGTGCACCCTTTTAAAATAAAGTGGCCCAACGGACTGAAAGTATTTTGGTATTGATGTTTTGAATTGCATCAAGACTGACAGCTTGAGCGGAGTAGCAGGCCAGCAAGGCAGAAATGCCAACTCCAGATTAACTGTAGTGTTGCTACTAGTTACTACAAGGATTGTAATCAAAGAGTATTGTGATAAAGAGGAACTGCAGTTCAACAGCCGCAGGCATGTCCTAGTTATCGTGGTGTCCAGATTCCTCATTATGCATTCACAATCGTAAATATTTTTTTTCTTGCCTAGAAAATTCCACACTGAATCCTCATGTTTTCTCTCTGGGAGAAACACATATGAGAAGCACATTTGTTTCTGCACTGCTGCAAATATTCTGTGGCACTCAAAAATGTTCGCAGGGGGAGGGAAAAAAATGAACAGTAGGAGGAATTGTCAATCCATGTTAAATTTCACAGGAATCACTGTAAGCACCAAGGGCTTTGTGTTTATTGTCTGCGCTGAAAATAAACTTCTGCATTATCTCCTTTACACTGGATAGTCAACTGGAAAACACACACACAAAGAAAAGATGGTTATTATTTTGTTCAGAAAGCACACCCAGTTTCTACTACTGGAAAAAGAGCTTACAGCCTTTGTTTCTTTTTATGCCCAGGGAGATGGGTGCCACCTGGTTAGGACTACACCTTTTTGGCTGGTGGCTGGAATTACAGGATGAAAGCCAGAAGCATTTAGAGCTGAGCTCTTTATGCTGTTTGATGCCTGAGAGGTACCTGCCATATACATCATCACCAGCGTCTATAAGAACATCTATATGCTACAGGTGGACCCTTTTAATTCGCAGGTTCAGAACCCACAGATCTGACTCACAGCGGGTTCAGAACCTGTGATGGAGGGCTCCACCTGACCTCCCAGTGCATTCAGGAGGTTTTCCAAGGCCAGGAGAGGCTGCATGTGGCCTCTCTGGGCCTCAGAACGTGGCCCAAACCCATGGATTCAGTTATCCACGGGATTCAAGGAATGCAGCCCCACAGATGCTGAGGGCCAACTGTCTTTTTCAAGAAAAAAGTTCGCAAAATGGTTTATATAGCAATATACATATTCAGTAAGACACAATACAAAATGAGCCCAGCACAGGTTCATGTTAGGCTAGCCTCTTTTTCCCCCTCAGCAAATCATGTCTCTGTTCAGCAGCCAGCATGTGCCAACTGGTGCCGAGGCATCTTAAGGATGAACATGATGTAGGCTTCTGCCAGTCAACATCCTACTGTGACTTTTCACTCCAATGCGCTCATGTGGGCAGGCAAACTCCTTATGCCAAATGAAGCATCATTACATGGTAAGTACTTCTGGGTTCAGGAAGCGGGAGGATGAGCCATGGGCCACCTGCTTTTGGGGGCATCCCCGTGACACATGCAAGCAAGTGGGCAGAAGGTGTAGTCTGAACGTGAAGCTGTCGCTTTGCCTGAAAATGCTAAGCAGGATCAGCTCAAGTCTTGGATGGGTGAACAGAAGCCACTGGCCAGAGAGAAAGGAATGTGGACTGCTAAGAAATGTATACCAGCAGCTGCCTGTAGAAGCTTGGGAAGCGCAAGAGCTGTGTGGCAATTGAACCATGAAGGGAAACATCCAGAGAAATGGAAGGTTCTAGGAGTTTCTATCATAAGAACATAAGAACATGGATCAGGCCATAGACCAGGGGTGCCCAAACCCCAGCCCTGGGGCCACTTGCGGCCCCAATGTGGCCTTCAGGGAGCTCCCAGTCTCCAATGAGCCTCTGGCCCTCCGGTGATTTGTTGGAGCCCACACTGGCCCGATGCAACTGCTCTTAGTGTGAGGGCAACTGTATGACCTCTCGGTTAGCTGTGGGATGAGGGCTCCCTCCACTGCTTGCTGTTTCACATCTGTGTTGCAGTAGCAGCAGCAAAGCCAGGGTGGTGTAGTGGTTTGGGAGGTGGACTTAGACCTGGATGATCCAGGTTCAAATCCCCCCTTAGCCACAAAGCTTCCTGGGTGACCTTGGGCCAGTCACTTTCTCTCAGCCTCACCTACCTCACAGGGTTGTTGTGAGGACAAGAAGGAGGGGAGGAGCAGCTGTGTAAACCGCTCTGAGCTCTTTGGAGGAAGGGCGGTATAAAAATGTGAATAAATAAATAATAATAAAATAAAATAAATAAATAAAGGAAAGGCCAGCCTTGCTTTATGCAAGGCCTTTTATAGACCTTGAGCTATTGCAAGACCTTCAATCATTCATATAAGTTCATCTTTAATATATTCATTTATGTAAACTTATGTAAATTTATTCAAATTTGAAATGTAAATTAATTCTTTTTTCCCCCCACACATTCTTCACATGTCTTCAGAGAGACAATGTGGCCCTACTGCCAAAAACTTTGGACACCCCTCCCATAGACCCATCTAGTCCAGCTTCCTGTATCTCACAGCGGCCCACCAAATGCCCCAGGGAGCACACCAGATAACAAGAGACCTCATCCTGGTGCCCTCCCCTGCATCTGACATAGCCCATTTCTAAAATCAGGAGGTTGTACATACACATCGTGGCTTGTAACCCGTAATGGATTTTTCCTCCAGAAACTTGTCCAATTCCCTTTTAAAGGCATCCAGGCCAGACGCCATCACCACATCCTGTGGCAAGGAGTTCCACAGACCAACCATGCGCTGAGTAAAGAAATATTTTCTTTTGTCTGTCCTAACCCTCCCAACACTCAATTTCAGCGGCTGTCCCCTGGTTCTGGTGTTATATGAGAGTGTAAAGAGCATCTCTCTATCCACTTTATCCTTCCTATGCATAATTTATCGTAGTTAACGATAATTATCGTTATAATTATCGTAGTTAACGTAGTTAATAATTTATCGTAGAATAACACTTGTAAAAACCCCATTTGGGAAAAGGGGGGGGGGTTATTGTGAGCCTGCCTCAAGTCTACAAGAAAGAAGGTATATAACAAAATAAATAATCCAGCCCCAAGGAAGTGCTTAGGGGGGCTGGGGGGCTACAGAGGTTGGGGTGTGACACAAATCATATGGAAGGGGCCCACCTGCACTGTCCACTGACTCACGCAAGGTAAGTTGGCACAGAACGGATTCCAAGTAGAATTCACATTGTATGGGGTCAGCCCTTTTGTCATTGCAAATCAGGGCAGCACGTGGAGGTTGCCGGACTGTAGAGTATAATATATGTGCTCTCTCTCACACACAACACACACACACACAAACACACACACACACACAGAGAAAGAGAGAGAGAGAGAGAGAATAAGATGCTACAGCTGTTACGAAGATCCAGCTTATGACAAGGCGCAACAGATGGTATAACAAACACATCCAAGCGCATGTGGGTGTTTGAATAGGAGTTCTGCTGATGGGAACATGTTTTTACATAGACTAGCTATGTGTACAGTTTGATGGCCCTGAGTCATTTAAATATATTGGTTGTAACATATAAATAAGTCAATATTTAATAATACCAAAAGCCCTGAAATGACACCTCAAGGGGGAACTAAATGGGAGGGGGTAATTGAATGTGTCGATCAGAAAAAATAGTTAATTTAATCTGGGACTCCAGAAACTAACCTGCCATTGTTGTATTCAGCACAATGGCACACAGAGGAAAAAAGAAATTGTTGTGCCTTTTAGAGTCACCCTGGACTTATTGACTCGCTGGCGTTAAGGAAGCAGAATTTTTATCCCAAAAATAGCATTAGCTCTGATTTTTCTGTACATAAGGGCTGAGAACAACTGCAGTGCCACGTATGTTGCATTTTACTATAAAGAACTGACACAACTGTACATGCACACCCACACAAACTGTTTTTCTCATATACAAAAATGGTTGGCAACCTTCAGTCTCGAAAGACTATGGTAGAAGCCTACAGCACCTGATATTCCCAGGCGGTCTCCCATCCAAGTACCAACCAGGCCTGACCCTGCTTAGCTTCCAAGATCAGGCATGTGCAGGGTAAAAGAATGGGAAAATCTCTAGATCTTGCTTTCTGTTCCATACCCTGCACCCCACCCTGATCCAGCCTGGAGCCACAGGTGCACAGAAATCCAAACTAGACAGGGCATTGGGTTCCCAAACACCTCCTCTCCAACCCACATGCAGCCCTGGCCAGATGTTCTTCGAGGTGCTCCAGGAGCAGTGGCAAATTTGGAAGTGCAGGAACACAGTGTAGCAACACCCCTAGTCACGCCCCACTAAACAATACAGCAGCAACAGAAAAATAAACTTTAAGTTCTCCATTAGAGTGTTTGCTTCTCCTGCCACTTATCTCTACTTTGAAACTTATTGTTAAAGATCTAGCCATTGCAATTCAAACTCTTGGGGGGGACGGACACTCAAATGGTTCAATTAATTAAATGTTAATTAAAACAAATGTATAAAAATGGACTTAAGACAGTTCTCAGATAGATATCAAAGGCCTTTTTGAGTGCTAGTCTCTGCATTTTTCATCATAAGGCTCTCCCGCTGTGTTCAACAGGACATATTCCCAGTAAATCTACATGGGACTATAGCCTTAAAGCAGCATGAGCGACATGCTGTCTCTCAGGCAGCTCTTGTGATGATGATGACCTGGATCAGCGGTTTTAAAACTTTTCAGTCTCCAGAACCCTTTATGCACCTAAAAGGAGACTTGGGGAGCCTCACCGGCACATGCAAGTGGTCTTGGAAAGCCCCAGAATGTTGAAACATGCCTGGAGGGTGCAGTGTTGAGCCCAGTGCTACACAGGACTGCTTCATTCTGGCCTGATGGACATGACTAGGAGAGTTAGGACAGACAAAAGAAAAAATTTCTTTACTCAGCGTGTGGTTGGTCCGTGGATGTGGTGACAGCATCTGGCCCGGATGCCTTTAAGAGGGGATTGGACAAGTTTCTGGAGGAAAAATCCATTACGGGTTACAAGCCATGATGTGCATGTGCAACCTCCTGATTTTAAAAATGGGCTATGTCAGATGCAAGGGAGGGCACCAGGATGTAGGTCTCTTGTTATCTGGTGTGTTCCCTGGGGGATTTGGTGGGCCGCTGTGAGATACAGGAAGCTGGACTAGATGGGCCTATGGCTTGATGCAGCTGGGCTGTTCTTAGGTTCTTAACTACAATTCCCAGGAAGCCTTGCAGGTTTCTTGTTATCTGGTGTGTTCCCTGGGGGATTTGGTGGGCCGCTGTGAGATACAGAAAGCTGGACTAGATGAGCTTATGGCCTCATCCAGCGGGGCTGTTCTTATGTTCTTAACTACATACAATTCCCAGGAAGCCTTGCAGGTCTTGTTATCTGGTGTGCTCCCTGGGGCATTTGGTGGGCCGCTGTGAGATACAGGAAGCTGGACTAGATGAGCCTATGGCTTGATGCAGCGGGGCTGTTCTTATGTTCTTATGACTACAGCAAGCCCCATCAAGATCTTTCTCTTGGCCAAGTGGCACCCACAGTCCACCAGCAGGCTTTCTAGGTTGCAGCTGTGAACTGAACCACAAAGGGCTTTTTTACAAAACAAAAAATGACCGCTGCCAAAATCCATCTTGGTCACCACCCCTCCAAAAGTACTTCTCAATACTTTTGCTCTTAGAGCCAAAATTACAGACTGATTTGGGGACAAAGTGCTTCTGCATAGAATCTGACAAGCATCAACAAGCAAGAGAGAACCAGCCCAGTACTCATTTTCCAAACCCACTGAAGCGGGAAAAGTAATCTATTAGCATCAGTAGTGAAAAGTAAATTACATTTTTAACCTGTTTAGTTTTAAACTAGCCAAGATATTTAAATTTCTACACTGACAGCCGGTCCGTCTGACTGAAAGAAAAAAAGTCTGATTAAAAGAAAAAAAAAGGAATACAGCACTATGGAGGGCAAGTATTAAAACTACAATCAACTTGTGATAATACTAACAAGGCATGATTTAATTACACACACACGTTAATGCCATTTACTGATACATTAGTCTCTGTGCTGCCTTGATTCCTGCCAACAGAGGACGGTCGTAAACACTTCAGCACCCTGGACAGAACCCTGGAGGAAGACACCTTGTTGTGACAAGAGCCTGGTGCCAACCGAGCCAGTCCCCAGATTAATTCTCCCGGCCTCCTCCCTTGCTGGGGAATGGAGACGCTTAGGGGGCATGCCTCTGCCCGGATGCGAGCACTTGACCATCTCTGCATTGTCTCGGGGTGCTGCCTGCAGTGGCGACATGCTGTGGGGAAGAGGAACCCCCTGGGTGTTAGGGATGCTGGCTCTTCAATCGTAATCAGTTCAGTCATCTCCAGCTCAAGGGGTGTTTGGTTGTGGGAAATCTCAAGACACAGTTTCCAATCTGAGTAGAAATGCTTAGTACGACAAGCCAACCTTATTCTCCTGGGTGAGTACGTGTTCAAGCGACAGCACATGCTGACCTCTCTTGGAAAATGCAGCGCCACCACAAAGAGGCCTGGCTTAAGACCTCCTGCTGCCTGTGGCAGATGCCAAATGATGCCATTCTTACCAGGTGATGTGCTGGGAGGATGGAGTGGAATAGGAGAGGAGACTGGTGGGCTAGAGCGTTTCTTCTCCTCCACACCCTGTTCCCCTCTTCTGTATCAAGTACAGGGAATTAGAAGAGAAGCAGCAATGGAGATTCGTGGGCTGACAGACGTGGACCCCCCAATCTAACGCCTGAGGCAACCAGCTCAGTCAGCCTCATGGGTGGGTTGGCCATGACTACACACCCCTGCCCCATCTATGCTATGGAAATACCACAAGGGAAGCGGCTAAGGACCTCGCTCTTCAACATGAGCTTTTATGGTTTAAACACACTGAGAAGGGCACTTTATATTCTTTATGTGTTTGGTATCTGTTAATAATAATAATAATAATAATAATAATAATAATAATAATAATAATAATAATAATATTTGGCCAACAGTCTGAGGCTAAGAGGCAAAGAAGGAAGGCCCATAGCCAGGGAGACAGACCAGGGACAGACTGCACTTGCTCCCGGTGTGGAAGGGATTGTCACTCCCGAATCGGCCTTTTCAGCCACACTAGACGCTGTGCCAGAACCACCATTCAGAGCGCAATACCATAGTCTCTCGAGACTGAAGGTTGCCAACAATAATAATAATAATACAGGTATTTATATACCACCTTTCTTGGTCTTTATTAAAGACTTTATTCAAGGCGGTTTACATAGGCAGGCTATTTAAATCCCCGTAGGGATTTTTACAATTGAAAGAAGGTTCTATCTTACAAGAACCACAACATTCAGATGTTTCTTTCTGATCTGGCCTCCATCCTGGCCTCCATCCTCCCACGCTCAGAGCAGATGGAATAGCTCGGCTCAGCTTGTCAGCTGCTCCAAGGTCGCACGGTGCCGGTGGCCTCGAACTGGCGACCTTGTGGATGTTATCTTCAGGCAAATGGAGGCTCAACCCTCTAGACCAGACCTCCTGCCCTCCTGTGCATTTGTTACACACAAATGCAGTGGGCTCTCCTTATTTGAGGCTCTGATTGGACTATCTGCGGATGCTGAGCCTGTGGCTGGAGGGCCCAGAAGGCCTCCCAGATGCAGCTGGAAGTTGCTGGCACAAACCAGAAGTGACTTCCGGTTGCGTCTCGGAGACCTTCAGAGGGGGCTGGGAGGCTGGACACAACCTCTGGAGGGCTGGGCGTGACCCCCATGAAAGTAATTGTGGTGCTGAACTAGTCCCGTCCCCCCACCTGCAGATTTCAGCTATGGAATTTAATCTCTGTTGGGAGTCCTGGAATGGATCCCCCACAAATACCAAGGGCTCACTGTAGGAGTTTTCCAGAGCAAACACACCTGGCAGTTAAGCGTCAGAAGCAAAGGTAGCAATTAAGAGTCAAGCACAATCAGGAATTGCCCTGGCTCTTTTAAAGTGAGTTAATTCCCCCCCCCCCACCTGTAAAAATTCTTATTGATGCTGAAGGAACAGAAAGCAACCCTGGTTTCTATTCATTTGAACAGGGCTTCGTTGTCATCTGACTGTTCTGGAGTTCCACACGCGGTTGTTCCAGGCGGCGCGAAGACAAAGCTGCGGCCTGCTGCTGGGCGAGGGCTTTGATCATCTCCGCCTCGAGGAAAATCCAACGGTGTATTTGTCATATGGATGAAGCTGCAGAGCTGCAGCGTCCACAGCCTGGGGAGGTGGGGTGGTCTGAGCTTTCAGTCCTGCAGAAGGTTTCGCTTATTTGTTTTCCTTTTTGAGGACAGTTTTCCCTACAATTCTGCAGCCTCCCAATTCCAGAGAAGAATCTGAGGCTTCGCTCTTCTCAACTTGCTTTTATATCAGCTCTCCCTTTAAAAACATTTATTTCAAGAATGCTAACACTTTTTTTTTCTTTTCTTGACCTTCTGCTGTGGGAAACCTTCAGTCTCGAAATATGGTATCGCGCTCTGAAAGGTGGTTCTGGCACAGCGTCTAGTGTGGCTGAAAAGGCCGATTCAGGAGTGACAATCCCTTCCACACTGGGAGCAAGTGCAGTCTGTCCCTGCTCTGTCTCCCTGGCTATGGGCCTTCCTTCTTTGCCTCTTAGCCTCAGACTGTTGGCCAAGTGTCTCTTCAAACTGGGAGAGGCCATGCTGCACAGCCTGCCTCCAAGCGGGCCGCTCAGAGGCCAGGATTTCCCACCTGTTGAGGTCCACTCCTAATCCTTCTGCTGTATAAACTCCTTTTTACACACCACATTGTGAACACCACACAATGAGTTTTCTCACACGGAAGCAGAACAGCACCTGTTCCCTTGGGCCACACAGAAGCAGCCACACCTTAGCTCAGTGGTTCCCAAACTTAGCGTGGTCACGACACCCTTCTTTCACAGTGGCCACTCCTTTCCGGTTCTCCTGGACGTTGCCATCTTGGAAGATGTCAGGGCTGCTTCAGGGCTCCAAGTGGGGAAGCATCCTCGCCCTGCTGGTGTATGAGGTGCTACGAGCCATTTTGATCCATCTGATCAAGTTCCTGCAGCTGAATTTTTATGTAAGGCTAAACTGGAAGTTCTCTGCAGGGTAAGTTTTGACTTGAATTTGGGGAGAGGGTGCTGTGGGAACCCAGGGATACTGTAATGTACCTGGGGGTATCTAACAGCCTGCTAGAGGGTCCTGGAGGTTTGCAGCCCCCTCTGTAACTTCCATGTGGCTGCACTGAGCTCTGATCTGCTATCGGAGCTCAATTCCGGTTTGTGCAATTGCAGTTTTCAACCGGTGCGCTGTAGCACATTGGTGTGCCGCAAAAGGTCCTCTGGCGTATCACGGGAGTTTGCAGCACTGCAGTTGAAAATTGCTGCAAAATTCTTCCAGGTCCTACGGCTCTGTTGCTACGGCAACTGCCTATAGTAACGAGGGACAGACAATTCTGCAGGAGCGGAAGAGTCTCCTGGAAGTCAGAAGTGACATCACAAGAGGAGGAGAACATAGAGAAACCATAGAAGTCACTGTGACGTGAGCACACTGAAAAGTGCTAGTCTAAAACAAAGAGAGATCGATATGAATGTGAACGTTTGAATTATACTGTTACAGCCGGTGGTGCAGAATGAGCCAGGCAGGTTGTTGAGCGGAGAAACAGGCAGGCAGGCAACTAGAGAGGAGACAGGCTGCCCAGCCTGGGCAGCCACTTGTGACAGACAGAGGATGTATAGGACTAAGTGGCCCCAATTGGCCCTGGGTGTCACCTGATCCCTGGTGAGCTGGGAGGTGCACAACCAGGCTGTCTGCAGTGGTGGTACTAAAATGCAAGAGCGAGCAAGCCAGCAACTCCCTCCTCTGGCAAGCAATCTGTGCAGAGAGCACTGGCACACTGATTCCAGTCCTTTACAGCTGCCTGAATGCTTCCCACCTTTGCAAGACTGCTCTTACTAAGGGTTACCTTAAAAAAAAAATGGCGGCCACCACAGATGACTCAATGCCCTCCCTTGCGGAAGATTTCTCGTCCTTTTAGCTCCAAAGGAAAGCTGCTGGTTTCAGATATAGCAGAAGGCTCCATAAGGTGGGGGGGAAAGCACTCTGGAAGAGAGATTTCTATGTTTATCTCAGAAGGACACTGTAAAGACGAGCAGGAAGAAATTATGCAGTGAAAGAGAAAATATTCAAAGAGAAGAATTATGTATGCATAATTGCACGGCTCCCTGGGGTGCATGAATGAACACATGCCATCACTTTGGGAAATCATTTTCCCCAACTACTGTATTCTAATTAAAATGTCTTAAAGCAAAGGGAAGCAAATTTTTAAACAGCCCTGATGGGACAGGACGGTGGAGGGGGGAGAGAAGAAGCCAGGCAAATGTCCATTTTGAGGAGATAAGCCCCCCTCCTCCAAAGACCTCTGGGAAGCTGAAGATATGCTGTTACTGGTATGTCATGCAAGTAAAAGGAAGGGGTTCAAAAGCAGGGGTTTCAGACCTATAAAGGCATGTATCTATTTGATTACCACACCTTTATTTCTCACAAAACACCAAAACTAGGGGACAGCCACTAAAACTGAGTGGTGGGAGAGTTAGAACAGGCAAAAGGAAATATTTCTTGACCCAGGGCACAATCCATCTGTGGAACTCCTTGCCACATGATGTGGTGACGCCACTTGGCCTGGATACCTTTAAAGGGGGATTGGAGAAATTAATGGAAGAAAAGCCCATCATAGGTTACAAGCCAAGACAAGTAAAGAAGAAGTAAGCTATAGCTTAATGGCAGATGCAAGGGAGTGGCAATAGAATGCAGGTCTCTTGTTGTCCTGTGTGCTCCCTGAGGCATCTGGTGGGTCACTGCAAGATACCAGAAGATGGACTAGATGAGTGCTTGGTCTGATCCAGCAGGGCTCTCCTTATGCACTTATGCATTTATTACAGTATACCTTTCTCAAAGACTCATAGACTCAGGCTTATCATAAACCACATTTTTTTTTTTCAAATTGGGTTTTTACAAGTATTATTCTATAAGAGAAACTCAAAGGACGCTTCATTACTACAGGTGTTTCCTTTCATAATGCCATCATCATCCTGGCTGCACAGCTTTTATGCTTCCCAAACTTCCACAGGCAGCTGCAAATCATGTCCCAGGCTGCTTCTCAAGATGTACCAGCAGACACCTCCACACTCTTTAACCGGCAGCTTCCGGTCACCCATCCATGGTGAGTCCCAAGCTGATCCTGCTTAGCTTTCTTGAGACAAGGCTCAACCTCCAGATCACATCTCCTGCTTCCTTACGTCCTGCCTTCCCTCTAAGAAAGATGATGGTACACACATTATTATTATCTATTATTATCATTAACAGTATTTATAAACTGCTTTTCAACTAAAAGTTCACAAAGCGGTTTACAGAGAAAAATCACATGCAGGCTCATCATGCAACAACAGCAACGTCAACTGACAACTAGCACGGATGAATGGGCAAACATCCAACGCTGTAGTTATTATTTCCGTGTCATCAACACTATCTGCCACAACGAATTCCAACTGAAACTAAAATACATTTAACAAAGTATCACCATGAAATATCACAGATAAAACAGCTGTGAGTAAAACATTAGAGACATATAGCCAGTTTGCACTGTCTCCCCTCCAGGAAAGGTAATAGCTAAAGAGCACATGTGCAAACAGAGATTGCTCTAGTGACTGGAGTGCCTGAGGTTTTTTCTATTTTTTTGTACCATTTCGTTGGAGGCCTGAGATGACCCTCAGGCCTCCTTCCCAAACAAACCCCCTTGGCCCATTCCTCAAAACCAAGGCCCCCATTAGTCCAGCTTCCTGCATCTCACAGTGGCCCGCCAGATGACTCCATGAGCAGGCAAGACCACAAGACGCCTGCATCCTGTTACCTCTCCCTTGCACCCGGCATTCAGAAATGGGCTACCTCTAAAACTCAAAGGTTGCATGCAATCCTCACGATCTGCAACCTGTGATGGACTATAAATCCATCAAATCCATCAATGCTCTTTGAAAAGCATCTAGGCCAGGTGCCGTCACAAGCTCAATAGAAAAACACATGAGATTTGCAACCATATGCTCAAGGAACCATGTAGAAGACTCTCCGCACTTACAGATTAAGAGGTGAAAAAGTGGGAAAAGAGGCACTCAGGGATTCTCACAGATAAGGAAACCCACGTGGGCTTTGCACCCAGACGTGTACTTATCCCGTGAGAAATAGCCATTCCACGTGGGTTTTGGCACATTTGATCTGGGCCCGAATAATACCATAACGAGGCAACAAAATCATTGCTTTTCAAGGGGGCCGGTTCATGCGGTCGCCTCCTATAAGAACATAAGAACAGCCCCACTGGATCAGGCCATAGGCCCATCTAGTCCAGCTTCCTGTATCTCACAGCGGCCCACCAAATGCCCCAGGGAGCACACCAGATAGCAAGAGACCTGCAAGGCCTCCTGGGAATTGTAGTTAAGAACATAAGAACAGCCACACTGGATCAGGCCATAGGCCCATCTAGTCCAGCTTCCTGTATCTCACAGCGGCCCACCAAATGCCCCAGGGAGCACACCAGACAACAAGAGACCTGCAAGGCTTCCTGGGAATTGTAGTTTAAGAACATAAGAACAGCCCCACTGGATCAGGCCATAGGCCCATCCAGTCCAGCTTCCTGTATCTCACAGCGGCCCACCAAATGCCCCAAGGAGCACATCAGATAACAAGAGACCTGCATCCTGGTGCCCTCCCTTGCATCTGGCCTTCTGACATAGCCCATTTCTAAAATCAGGAGGTGGCACATACACATCATGGCTTGTACCCAGTAATGGATTTTTCCTCCAGAAACTTGTCCAATCCCCTTTTAAAGGCGTCCAGGCCAGATGCCATCACCACATCCTGTGGCAAGGAGTTCCACAGACCAACCACATGCTCAGTAAAGAAATATTTTCTCTTGTCTGTTCTAACTCTCCCAACACTCAGTTTTAGTGGATGTCCCCTGGTTCTGGTGTTATGTGAGAGTGTAAAGAGCATCTCCCTATCCACTCTGTCCATCCCCTGCATAATTTTGTATGTCTCAATCATAAACGGCCACCCCACCTCCTGGCTCCACCATACATTTCCACACTTGAACCCCACATTTTAAAGGCGCCAGACCTAGAGAGGAACCACAGGATTTCTACATGAATGTAATGCACTCTGATGTGAAATAGACAAACTCTGAAATGAGGCATGTTTCCAGAGTAGCTTGAGCAGTTGGTATAATGATTGTTAGAAATATTTCGAGGAGGAGAACAAGATTTAAGAAGCCAATTCTGGACACACCTCCCTGTCCCCCACAACTGCCTGTTTTGAAGCTTACAATCTCCACAGCCATCAATGGACACCTAATACAATCTGCAGGCCAATCATTCTCAGTTGATACCCACCACATCAAATCTCATAGCTCACAGGAAATGCTAAGAGGTACACACTTGAGGACAAAAAGGTGTGTTTGGGTGAAATTAGACTGGCGGATAGAGCTTAAAAAGTCACATGCTGTTTACTCCAGCATAGGACAATCATTTTCCAAGATATATCCACTGTGAATCTAGAACTGTCAGCTTGCACTTGAAGCCTGCTGGTAGCCCAAAATTGGCAGGCACAGAGAGTGCAGAACCATGAAAAATCCTGCCATCTGGGAAAGTGCTGAGCATCCCACGTTTGGGTCCCCAATACAGACCCGGACAGATCATTCTCCTGAAACTATTTTAATTGTGCTATCAACAGTCACTCAGATGACAGATCCAAGAAACTGCTTTGTTCTCTCTCACTTCCCCCTCCCCCCCACACACAACCCCTCCCCCCCCAACACCCAAATCGCTTTTCAGCAGGTTGGAGAAATGTGTAGCTTCTGCAAAAAAAAGGTAAAAGATATCATAGATGAACCAGAACAGGCAAGTGAGCAAATAGACCAAGGAAGGGACAGGTACGTGTTTTTCTAGCACTGTTATTTAAAGTATCTTGACTTGGAGATGCCTGGGGCATCTAACTGGATTGAATCTGAAGCCTTCCATAAGTGGGACAGATGCTCTGTGAGTAAGCCATGGTGCTTCTCTCTCTACTGGGCAACAGTGGTTCAAACTGGACCAGCCAGAATGTCATGAAGGAAAGCAGAAGGAGTAAAAGAGACAATTACTGTTAACAGTGGCACTAAGGCACAATCCATGAATTCAATTCAAGTTGTTTTATCATCATGTGTCTCGAATTGCCTCCTCCCAGCAACAGTCAATGGCCAGACATGTCAGGGCAGTGGTTTTCAACTGGTGTGCCACAGCACATTGGTGTGCTGTGAGTGGTCTGTAGGTGTTTGGAGCATGGCAGTGAAAATTGCTAAAAAACTCTTTTGGGAAGAGGGACAGACCATTTGTGACTACAGACTGTTGCCCTAGAAACAGATTCACAGCACCGGGAAGAGTCTCCTGAAAGTGGCATCACAAGAGGTGAAGACCATAGAGAGTACCATAGTGTGCCATAAGAAGGAAAACATTAGAAATTGCTGTGTTAGGTTATGGGCAAAAGTTGCCCCAGTGCTACTCTGCATCCCACCAGCTACCTTCACACAGATTCTGCTGGCTACCATCTTGTAGACCTGCCTAGTCATTCCACACTGAAAAGGAAGCATTACAACATTTCAAAGTTGCACAGAAATTTGTGGCTTGTTTTGTTTGGGTTTTGGTCCTCAGCTGTGCCATCCCAGTTCTGCTATTGCAATGAAGCCAATCTGAGATTTGCACCAGGTGTTGATAAGGTGCTATAGGGTGGATAGCCTCCTCCTCCCCCACAAATGATCACTGCCACTTTAACAAGCCCAAGCCAATTGAGAACACAGCTCACCACCCTCTCATTCAATCCAGATCTCCTATACCACCTGTCAAACAGAATGCCTGCAAGTTAGATGCTGCCTGCAGAAGCTCTTTATCTAGTCCTCAGACTCTCCCAGCACTACCATCATCTGTTAGTCAGTGCTGAAAGAGCACTGAATGATATTTGGGCTCTCCCATAACTTGAAAATATGGCCAAGGTTTGCATATTTTCTCTTCTGTCTTTCTGTTAATGATTTCCTAAGCAAGAAAAAAGTGCTTCTTTTTGGCCATGACCTGCCTAATGACATCACTTCCTGCTTAATCACTTCGTAGCAGGCATCACAAATGCTATTTGGCCTGCTGTATGAATGTGTATTCAGTCTGCAGTATGAACACCCCTGTCCTACACCTTTCAGGGGGTGATAAAATGACCATCTCACTCTGTCTGATGCCTCAATAGCAGGCAACAACAGATGACTCAGCTTTGAGCCAAACTGCCTAAAATCCAGGAGAGTTTGATTTGATTTGGGACCACAGAGCTGGGGGAGGACTTTTTTTTGTTTGTTTCCCTTGTACCATTTCCCCAATAAAAATCACTCTAGGACCAAAGCTGCTATTTTCCCACACAAGGAAACATACAAGCACCATCAATCACCATAATATCTTATTTACAAGGTGGAAGCAAGCAGCCAGAGAAGCAGGCTCACATTCATCAAGGAGGATCAGTCCCCTAAAGCAACAACAGTATGTTTGTAGCCCTCACCCCCCTGAAGCCTGCTGCTTGCCAATGAACTCTACAAAAATCTCTCTCTCTCTCTCTCTCTCTCTCTCTCTCTCTCTCTGGCCAAATTCTAAAATTGCCTTCACTGACTCCAAACAAAGTCTTATCATAAAGGTGTCTTGTCTGGCAGCTAAACAACATATCATATACCAGGCGATACCAAGGCATAAGAAAACAGACATAAGAACAGCCCCACTGGATCAGGCCATAGGCCCATCTAGTTCAGCTTCCTGTATCTCACAGCGGCCCACCAAATGCCCCAGGGAGCACACCTGATAACAAGAGACCTCATCCTGGTGCCCTCCCTTGCATCTGACATAGCCCATTTCTAAAATCAGGAGGTTGCACATACACATCATGGCTTGTAACCCATAATGGATTTTTCCTCCAGAAACTTGTCCAATCCCCTTTTAAAGGCGTCCAGGCCAGACGCCATCACCACATCCTGTGGCAAGGAGTTCCGCAGACCAACCGCATGCTGAGTAAAGAAATATTTTCTTTTGTCTGTCGTAACCCTCCCAACACTCAGTTTTAGCGGATGTCCCCTGGTTCAGGTGTTATGTGAGAGTGTAAAGAGCATCTCCCTATCCACTCTGTCCATCCCCTGCATAATTTTGTATGTCTCAAAATTTCCTTTTTGTCACTTTCCTATTTTGCCCACTTTAAAGCCAGGGCCGATCCTATCCATGAGGATGATTAAGCCTGTCACCTTAGGTGTGGGGGCGTACACCTGCTGCCCACCTCCATTGCTCTTGATCTGAGAAGGAAGACCAGAACAGAATGGATGAAGAGTATGGGCGTTAAAACATTAGACACTTTCGCCCCCCACAAGACTCTTCTCTTCTCCATCCAGACTCTTCCATTACATTCTTCTGGCTCTTTTCAAATTCAGGGAGTGGGAGGAGGAACAGCTGCAGAAGTGGCAGCTGGCAGACTTGTCATATTTGGCATGATACCTCAGGTTTCAGGAAGTCTTGGGCCAGCCCTGAGCAAGGCACCCCTCCATCTGCAACCGTGACTTGCAGGCTGGTTGGCAACCTTCAGTCTCAAAAGACGATGGTATAAGCCTACAGCACCCGGTATTCCCAGGCGGTCTCCCATCCAAGTACTAACCAGGCCTGACCCTGCTTAGCTTCCGAGAGCAGACAAGATCAGGAGATAGTGTTCAGTATAGGGAGATGGTTTGCAACCTTCAGTCTTGAAAGACTGTGGTATAAGCCTACAGCACCCGGTATTCCCAGGCGGTCTCCCATCCAAGTACCAACCAGGCCTGACCTTGCTTAGCTTCCGAGATCAGACGAGATTGGGCATGTGCAGGGTAACAGATCAAACTGTACCTCTCACATTTCTCTTTGAGTGATTACTTGTGATACCATTTTGCAAAGGAATACTGGCAGCCCCCAGTATCCACATATTCACTTATCTGTGGCTCCCCTGGCCCTCCCATGCTAATTACCTTTGTTTATCTTCATTACAGTAAGATAAGGAAGACAAACAAATGTAATAGGTATTGGGGTGTGTGGGGGGGATGGAGATAGGGTTCTGTTTTAGCCTCGGTTTCTAGTATCCACGGGAGGGGGGGAATGTACAAAGACATGACTAGGGTATGCGTCACCTGGTGTAACTTTATGTAAATATATATCAGTACAGGTCACCCAACAAATCAGTAACCCCAAAAAACAAAACAAAATGTGGTCAACTTGATGATACACAACTGAATAAGTATGAGCTCTGAGACATGGAAATGAGAGCTGACTCATACTAACTCCTGATTGGTTCCCTGTTGTGTCCTAATAACACCTCATTGGCTCTTGGAACACTCAGTCCCATTGGTCAGCTTTGAAATCAGAAAATCCACTTTTTGTTACATAAGGCATGAAAATGTTTTCATTTTCTGGTTAATCGGCCATAACATTTGAGACAATACAGATAATCCAACACAGTTTATTTCACTGCATTCTGCATTAAATGACATATCAAATGATACATAATATAATGGTATTATTCAAAAAATTCCAAGATTTCACAATTTTGGCCAGTAGTGCCGTTATTCCCCCCTGACTTCATCACCTGGTGTGGTCTGAAGCTGCTGCGCTCCCTAGTGAGACTACAGGGAATGTATCCCCCACGGATACCAGGGGGCGCCTATATACAAAAAAGTTGGGTGTTCGCATACACGGGGATAAGCCTTGTTTTCCACATGTGGAGACACAGGCATGGAACTTAAACTGCTAGCAGGACATAGAACCATTCTGGTTTCCTGTCCATGCAATGAATGACATCACAGCTGGACTCTAGGTGTGCCATTCTATTAAAGAAAGCAGACTGTGTTATTCAGCCAGACTCCAACATTCCCACAAGCTGGATGTACATGTTTTTTTGTCTGTTTTAATATATCCATTTAATGCTGTTTATTAGATTAACCGCGCTTTCAAGACCCATGAACCACCTCAAAATTGCATTTCAAGGTTAAACAGCAAGGACAATGTTTCTTTAATATTTTGGCTGAACGGTATCCTATATGGCTTCATACACTTCACACTATAAATGCCTGCATGTGGGCATCTTTTATATACACCGACACTCCAATTTTATGAGACCATGTTACCAGGGGAGGGGGTACTGCAAATTGCAACCAAGTGATCTCTCTAATTCACCATTATTACAATGTTTTAAAATCCTTTTGATGCAACTGATGTACGGCAGTGTGGCGATTCCTAGTTGGGGGGCTGTATGCTGTGTGGATGACATTTGAAAGCCAATTAGCAGGCTGTGAGTTTCTCTCCCCATTCCTGGTCATTATGGATTTTAATGAAATCAATCCAGGATGAAATCAAAGCCTCTTCTATATCCTTCTGCTGCCGGTTTTTGGAGAACTGCCCCCTTCTTCCCTTCCATTATTAGTCCTTTAAAATAAGATTTGAAAAAAGCAAACAAACAAAAATGGTGACATTTCTATCATCCCAGTTGCTTAAGCAGCAGACTCGTCTTGCCTTCCGTGCAGTTGGGTCTTACTCTTCAAGAAATGCATCTGTAAATCCAAGTTGGTGATTTGTGCAAAGCAAATCACTTTTTTTCCCATCCATGGAAACCTTCCCCCTCCGTTCTAAAAGCAGTGGAACAGTCCACTATTTCAACTCTCATCCCTCCCGCCCCCCAGAGTATTCTGCAGTTGGGAAAACTGGTTGAATTTGATTAAACCTTTGGAGTCCCTCCAATATTTCCAGCTATTCCATCTGCAAAAAAACACTCTACCCACACTTGGCACACTGAAAGCATTAACTGCCTTCTAAATCAGCAGCAGCTCTGCCTAATAACTTGGCATTTGCACGCTGCCTTGTAAATTGCAAGCCCTCATATCCCTCCCCCCTCCTCCCCAAAAATAGAGGCGTGATTTGCAGAAATTTGGGAGATAGAAAAATCGCTTTCCGTGAGCATGCCCCTTGCCAAAACCAGCACACAAAAATAATAATAAAGATGTTAAAAGAGGGATAAGTTCTCTCTTCATCTCATATAGGGGGAAAAAATAAATGCACAATGAGAGCTGTTGGGGGCAAACAGTGTTGTGTGCAGACCTCTCCTGGGTGTCGATGCTCGAAGGGTCCAAAGCACATTCTACCAACACACATTGTCATGTTGCAAACAGTGGTGCCATTTTTGCACAAGAAATCCCCAGCGGATGTCAATATTTGAAGGCAAAGCTTTAATATAAGCATTTACTGCCATTGTGAGCGTTAATTCACAGGTGAGCAAAACACCTTCCTAGAAGGCACAGTCCATTTACGCATTTGCGTTTAGCCCACGCACACATTGTCATTATGCAGGATAATCACGCGTGTGGATTTGTCACTCTGTGCCTACAAGCTGGCAAGGTGCAACCTATTGCAGCTCTGCAGCAATCTGTACACACAAAGGGAAAGGCAGCTGTGCGATCAACACACAGGTTGCAAGTCAATGCCTTTGGCAAAGTTGGTAAGAAAGCTTACCAGGTTGGTAAGAAAACCTCAAGGATAAACTGCACGTTACACTCAAGTTGTGTGCAACCTTAGCTCAATGGCTGCTTCTCTGCTTTGCGGCATCCTTCGGAGAGGACAAGATGAAGGTGAGAAGCGGCAAGCAGCAAGGCTGGTCTGTGGAACTCCTTGCCACAGGATGTGGTGATGGAATCTGGCCTGGACGCCTTTAAAAGGGGATTGGACAAGTTCCTGGAGGAAAAATCCATTACGGGTTACAAGCCATGATGTGTATGTGCAACCTCCTGATTTTAGAAATGGGCTATGTCAGATGCAAGGGAGGGCACCAGGATGAGGTCTCTTGTTATCTGGTGTGCTCCCTGGGGCATTTGGTGGGCCGCTGTGAGATACAGGAAGCTGGACTAGATGGGCCTATGGTCTGATCCAGTGGGGCTGTTCTTATGTTCTTAACTACAATTCCCAGGAGGCCTTGCAGGTCTCTTGTTCTCTAGTGTGCTCCCTGGGGCATTTGGTGGGCCGCTGTGAGATACAGGAAGCTGGACTAGATGGGCCTATGGTCTGATCCAGTGGGGCTGTTCTTATGTTCTTAACTACAATTCCCAGGAAGCCTTGCAGGTCTCTTGTTATCTGGTGTGCTCCTTGGGGCATTTGGTGGGCCGTTGTGAGATACAGGAAGCTGGACTAGATGGGCCTATGGCCTGATCCAGTGGGGCTGTTCTTATGTTCTTAAGCATGCTTTCCTCTTCCCATTCTGCCAAGTTTGCTCCTTGAGCTTTGGGGAAAGCGGTACATAAATCTTTTAAATTAATAAATAAACGCGTTTTCTTTTTATACAGACACACAAATAGATAAACCAGGACAGAGACAAATAGATGTGTACCGTTGCTTCTCATAACTAGCAGGCAATGCGAGAGTAATGCATTCAATTACAACATGGCAGAACTCTAAATTGCGTCGGCGGCGGTTGAAATAGTGTCCCAGCCCTGCGAAGAGAAGCATGCACGTACGGCTCCATTTTGCTCCCCTGCCGGGAATGGCTCCGAAGGGAGGGCCGCTTGCCCGACTCGCCAAGGCTCTCTGCCAGCCTGAGTGCTCCACCCCCTCTAGCTACACCACCGATTCATGGATCTCTGTGCTTCTGTATCAAGAAAGGGGAAAGCTTTTTTAATACAGAAGCGCCAGGGACATGCAAAATCTTCCCCAGTACTTCTGCAGAGATTTCCACCTTGCCGAGCAGTTGGCACACCATGTTTGGGACATGCATCTGCAAAAGCCAAGGTTCTGTTTTCACCAAAGCAGGCTTTTTGGGGGAATTATGTCCACAGGTTCCTCACCATCCCCCATCATTGTGCATTTCAGCTTTATACCCCACCTATCAAAAATAGTTCCCTAAGGAAACACCTGCTGCCCAGGCTCAGACAAAAAACCATGCACTGGAACCCATGTGAAGATGGCTGGATCCTCTGCGTAGGAGCAAAAGAGCCAAGAGTCACATTACACTCTATGAACGAAGAGCCAAGCTTAATGTATTAGCTCAGTGCTTCTGAAACCTTTAAGCACCAGGGCCCACTATTTAAAAAGACACTCTATCAGGACCCACCTAGCTTTGCAAGACTTTTTAAAAAAGGTGATCTAGAAAGAAATAATATTTCAGTGCTTTAAAGGTCCCATCCGTAACAGATTGATTGGCACAGGGAAACTGACACTATAACCACCAAAGCCCCTCGCAATCTTGGAATCTTGGAAGTCTTCCGTAAGAAATGGAGAGGATGCATTATTAATGTAATAATAATGACAATAAACTTCACCACTGGGGAGGACAATCATTGCAAGAGGTCCGTCCACAGAATTCAAGATGGCTGAATCCACAACACCATGAATTCTATTTGCCTTGCCTTAACTGTTCAGCTGTTGATGTGGTTGCTGTTTGGCTTGAACAAGAAGAGTGTCTTGCACATGTACTTTAGTGCCCCAGCCTCATTTTTCACTATTTTTCACATAGACCATAGAGGAAGAGTCTGTGTCTTGTCTAGTTGGCATCACACTGAACACCAGGGAGAAGAGGCCAACTGATAACACAGGCCAACACACATTTTGCTTCCTTACACTAATTCCTGGGTATATTTGGGGTGCTGATTCCAAAAATGGCACCTGTTTTGCCCTCTCACGTCTGGTTTTGGAGACACGGAATAGCCTCTTTAGTGAATGGTTCAAGCAGCTTCCTCATGAGCTTCCCCAGTTTTGTAGGCCTGCGTAATGATTCACCCAAGTAGAGAAGCATGAGAGCATGTGGAGGCAGGGATTGACCAGGACAGTAACAAACCTACTGTATGTCAGGTCCAGCTCAAGGTTTCTGGATCACCTCCATCTATCAACACCATCAGAGTCTCGTAGCTACGGTACATTAGTGGCATCACCAGTGAAGAGAAACAACAAAGCGAATCCACTTTCATTCCATACTGGAGCATCCATCGAAAGGTGGGGATTGGAAGAAGAAGAGTGGGTAGGTGGAGAGCTGGCATCCCAATTGTCAAAGCCAGTGGTTCCCAAAGTGTGTGTTGCAATGCCTTAGGGTGTTGTGGCACACTCACTGCGGGATGTCCCTGGTTGCCCTGCTACCTTGTCCTTGGGCCTCTTATCCACAGCACCCGTATGCATCCTCCCCAGGCCCCTACAAATTGGATCCTGCAAGATTTCATGAGATTTTCCCTTCCAATCCTCCTTTATGCAGATGACGCAGTCCTTTCGTCTGTTACCAGACTTGGCCTACGTCATGCATTGCTTGCTTTTCTGGATTATTGTTTATCAAACAACTTAATAATCAACTCCGAGAAGACCAAAATTTTGGTTTTCGCCAAGTCTTGGACACTGTTTCCCTGGAAGATAGGTACTCTCTCTTTCCAACAGGTACCAACTTTTAAATACCTAGGGATTCTTTTCCGTTTTCGACACACCTGGTCATTTCACAGGAAACCTGCCATTTCCTCATCTTCACCTCATTTAACTTGAATGTAAGGGACCACGCTATAGTAGAAGGGAGAAAAATCCCTAATTCAAGAGCAATGGTGGAAAGTCATCTCCCTTCTACTGTAGCGTGGTCCCTTACATTCAAGTTCTGGCTTTTAAGTGATCTCTTAAAGGATTCCTATCTTTCTAGGTTGTTTCATGTTATTGACTCGAAACTCCTATCATTAGGTTTGTCCTCCGAATATTTTGCGGACACCAGCCTTCAAAGAGCCCACTCTATTATTAAGACTAAATTATGGGAATTTGAATTTACTCAATTTTCCTCCAACCTTAACCCCACCTGTTCTCCTCGGTTTTTTGGCCTTTCTCCTTCATCTGGCTGCCATTTCAATTATTTCACCATGTTGATTAATCCTGCTAAGAGGAGGGCGTTTATGTAGGCGAGATTTAACATCTTTCCTTCAGCCGTTCATTCAGGCAGATTCTCTAATATCCCCCTTGACCATAGACTATGTCCGCTCTTTGGAGCCAGACACAATGGTTCATATTTTACTTAGTTGCCGGGCTCTCCACTCTCTTCGAGAAATTTACCTTCACTCTTTACTTTCTAACCCCTTAGGTACCCCTGAGTGACTTGGTTGCTGATACCACGAGGGCTGCAGCAGAATTTTTATCTGCAGCCTCCAAGTTAAATTCTTTACCATGATTGTACTTTTGCCTTTTCCCCTTTATCCTTACCTTTTCCTTGTGACCTTTTCCTTGGCAGCACAGTCATTGTATTGTTTATTATTGCCGTACTGTATTTTATTGTGTTTTTTTTAAATTCATTGTTCATGCCAATAAAGGTTTTGGAATTGGATTGGATTTCATGATTTCCACCATACTGGAGCTCACCAAAGCTCACAGGATTTGGGTATTGCCACCTTGGATCTTGCAAAATTTCATGAGCTCCAAGATGGTGGTGCCCAGTCCAGTTGGAAAGAAGAGGCTGTGGGGGCATCTTGACACAGGCAGGTTTGGGAACCACTGGTCAAAGCATTTTTCTCAAGTATTCTTGATATTTTTTTTGGGGGGGGGGTAAGTTATGAGAGCAAAAGGATGAGAAAGAGGTTGGGAAAGAATTAAAAAGAATTAAAATCTCTCAGGATGCTTCCCAAGAGCTGCAGAGAGTTCACACTCTGTGTCTCTGCATGAATCACTTTTCTGAAGGTGCCCGCTGCATGGAAGATGGCAAGCCCAGAGCAGTGACACATGCAGAGCCGCAGCCACCAACTCCTCTAGGATCAGGTAATTCTGTTGCATTCAGAAATTCCACCCCCCATCTCACACATGACTTAGGGCTTAGTGTCACATGGTTTTTAGCCCTTGTACCCGCTTCCTGTGAGCTCTTCCTGCTGGTGTGGTGAAGGGAAAGTTTTGAACCGTGGATAAGGGGTCCACGGATATGTGCGGTGCCTATAAACTGCGCACAGCAAACAGGCTATGCAATGGAAAAATACAGCTTACAAAAAAATAAGACAAAGTTGATGATTCCCCACCCCAAGAATCACAATAAGCTCAGTCAATCAGCTAGAACACAACGCCATAAAAAGATGCAAAAATAATATTTCGGTATTGAAATACATATCGCAGATGGCACACCAGACGACAACCAATTCCCTAATCGTGTCTCTGAAGAGGATGGCGCCTCTCACTCCAGTTCCATCCTGGCCTCCCTCTTGAGTCAAAAACAGCCAACTCCCAACTCTGCCTGAGCAAACCTCACCAAATGGCACTCAGCAGAATTCAAGACTCAAACATACAGAATTAACTTCTGAGCAAGTTGCTGCTGCGAGATCCACAGCCTCCCTTCCCAAAACTGCCCCTCCCCTCCCCCAACATGCCTCCACCGCTGACTGGAACCCGCTGGAGCCACTGCCCCGAAGTGTACAACAGCGGCCCAGTTTTCACACTGCCATAAAGCGCCCTGGTCTGCCCAATCAGTTGTTTCAGCAGTGCAAGGCCTCAACAATATTGGGCCTAAGTGAGTTTCACAGTCAACTTTAGGTGACAAAATGGATGAGCTACCTTTAGCTGCAGTGTCACAACCAGGCCATACCCTCTGACAGCAATATCCTTATTTTGCTAGGTCGGTGATTCCCAAACTTCGTGCTGTCATGGTGCTTTTCTTTCCCAGTGTCCTGTTGCTGCAGCCTCTTCCTCCCATGCTGCCATCTTGGATTGTGCCTCTTCTGATACCGCCAACTTGGATAGCGTGAGATCCAAGATGGTGTCACGGGAAAAAGAGGCTGCTGGGGAAATTCTGTGGCACCCCTGTGAGTTTGCCACGGCACACAGTTTGGGAGCCACTGGTCTAGGTGGATGTTGCAGGCGCAAGAAAGAATCACATACTCTATCCTAACCACACAGGAGGAACTTTTACATGCGAGCTGAACAACCATGGAGGTGGCAGCAGCCATACCACCCAGGCAGCATGTAAGTAGGGTCAGTTATCGACAAGAAACAGGTGACCAGGGAGCAGGAAAGGTGCCAGTACGAGTCTACATACCATGTCCAGCCCTTCCCAGCAACGCCCTTCTATATCTACAGCTCTCCCTGAGCTTTAATGTCCTGCAATGCCATTCAAAGAGCATGCAAGCCAGCCAGCCAATTCCTTACCTTTTAAAATTATTTTAACACCATTTTGCTCTTTTTCCCCGTATGGTTTGGTAGGCCCCTGTCCTCGTTTGCATCACTTTCCCAGGGTCAGTTTTTGTTTTTGGATAAGCAAAGAGAAGAGCAGAAAGGTTTTCAGTAGCTGACGTAAAAGACTGAAGGCAACTGCAAAAAAAACAACAACAAAAAAACCCAGGGAAGTGCATTAGTTTAGATGCATACATATCAAGTTAAATTTAATTAGCAACACCTACATAAATGCTTCCTACTGTTTTTATTCCCACATACAAATAATGCACCTGTCAATTGCATTGTAGCTATCATGAATACAGCAGGGTGGGATTCACACACACACACACACACACACACACACACACACACACACACACACACACACACAGAAGTAATTTACTTTTTTATATTTTTATTTATTTTTCACATTTTTATGCTGCCCTTCCTCCAAGGAGGTCACACGGAGTTCCTCCCTTCTTTTGATCTCACAACAATCCTGTGAGGTAGGTGAGGCTGGGAGAGAGAGAAAGTGACTGGCCCAGGTCACCCCGGAAGCTTTGTGGTTGAGTGGGGATTTGAGCCTGGATCTTCCAAGTCTAAGTTCAACTCCCAAACCATGACACCATCCTGGCTCTGGATATGTTACCTTTTGGAAGAGAAATGGTACTCTCTGGTGTGATTTTGGAGTTCACCACACAAGATGAGCTTCAGTAGCAAAAACACGGAGAAATGGGCTAAGAGGTTGAACTTCCTGTTTGACTTTCTCAACCTCCAATATGCTTCTCAATCGGATCAGGAAGCTCTGCTAAATGCAGACAGTCAGCACTGTGGCCCTATTAAAAAGCCATCTATATTTCAGGAATGACACTGGGTTTGCCCCTTTCTCTCTCAGTGGGTTCCTGCAAACATTTGTCACTGTATCTGAGGAGACGCCTCAGATGCGTGAGAGCCCTCCAGCCCCAACAGGAGATGAAACAAATATTTTCCATGAATTCAGAGTTAGACAGAATTGCAAGGTGGAATTTGAATTTGAAATTCCAATATGCAATCTGAATGTACGTTTTTTTTTTTTTTATCTCCACATTTGAAATGTGAATGCCTGGCGCTTCTTGGCATCTCTAGACTGTTTTGATCTTAGCAGACATCAAATATGGAATAAGCTACCAGCTGTCAAAATCGACAAGCTCACGAGTGTTGTCTATCAAATTCTGTCAGTGCATGCTGCCATTGAATACAGTCAAATATTAAATACTAGTATAAGTTAACTATCACATATTGCTAAGTGTCAACCATCAATATCGAGTATCAAACATAATGTCAAATATGTACATCAAACGTTCAGCAAATATCTGAGCACAGAATATATGGAAAGCATATGGAATTAGGGGGTCTGGGAAACTAATTTGTTTCACTCTGTTACAAACTGCTTCTTGGCAAGGATACTACCTGGGAGACAAGCGTAAGTAGAGGTGGGAGAAAATGGTTTTACTTTTTCACGGACTCTGGTGTGCGAAAAGCGGGATTATGTATTTTTATTCAAATTTTACATTATAATTATAAATGATAATTGCTTTAAAAGTGTTTGAAGTAGGTGATATAGGTGGTATAGTGTCAGCAGATGCAGCCACAGTCATTACTCATCCCCTCCCCATTAAATAATAAACCGTGTGTGTGTGTGTGTGTGTGTGTGTGTTTGCAGATTTCTGGTTTCTTTTTGTTTGTTTTTACAAAAATGAGAAGGGCAGAAAGTGACATTATGTGCTTTTATTTTTCTCGCCATTTTCTCCTACCTGTAAGTGTAACTAATTTGGAGCTTTTTGAGGAGCAGTGTAAGTCTGCAGAGATGTTCAGCAGAAACAGGCTTTGAGAAAGGGAGGATCGTCTATAGGGCCATCTCAAGACCCCTTGATGCCTGAGACAGCATGCCAAATCCTGCCCCCTCACCCAGTGATGCACCACCCTTTGTTCCTCCCACTCGCCAATGCTCTTAAGCCATTTCTGTCCAATGTTGCCTATACACAACAGGGACCAAATGCGTACACCTGTGGGCTGGGCAAAAACGGGCTTTAAGCTCAGCACTCTCCTCCCCTCCCTCTTCCTCAGCGTCTCCCTCTTCCAATCCAGGGAGTGGACAGAGGAGGAGAAGCAGTGAAGACAAGTAGGCAGACAGAGATAGGAGCCTCTCCCACCAATCTGCTGCCCAGGTAACTGCTCAGGTGGCCTCACGGACGGGCCGCACCTGGTCATTTACCCAAACCCAGCTTCTGGGTCACAAGGACAACAGAGGGAGATAATTCCCTCAAGGAAAATGTGGCATATTGATATAATGTTGGCACATCAGTTAGTTAAAGACTGTTTAATTGACTGACTGTCTGGCTTTTAAAGTGAAGGATTGTTCTACTTCATCAATTTAAATATATTTTCACACAAAGCCTCAGTGAAGGTGTCTCTTCACGAATCTTGAAGGAAGGGTATAAAACAGACATCTCTGAACTTCACAGTGAAGCAGGGGTGGGATGGAGGAGAGGGAATTCACAGGAGTTGGCGCTTCCTCTTGCTCTGGATTCAAGGGTCCAACCCAAGGAAGTTGTTTTAAGTTGTTGACACAGGATGAGTATCCTTTTCCCAAAATGCTTGGGAGTAGAACTGCTTCAGATTTTATTTCTGGATTTTGGAATATTTGCATATACATAATGAGAAATCCGGCTAGGGGTTGAAAAGATACATCCGTTGAAGAGGGCTGGTAGGGTCTTTTTTGTCTTAGGGGATGCTGAATATACTGTCATCTCCTTGTGTTTTGACTGAGATCCAACACAAAGAGGTCAGGTATGGAACTTTCCACTTGTGGCATCATGTCAATGCTCAGATTTTGGATTCAAGTTTCAGATTTTGAAGCATTTTGGATTAGGAAGGCTCAACTTGTAATGCCTTTATTTTCATGCCCTTAGGGCTTGATCCAAACCCTGATTTATGCTTCTGCTAATTTATGATAGCACATGAGATAGCACATGAATGAAGGGAGCAATTTTATGCTAATTGCTCCCTTCTCTCTCCAAAGAAGTCCCCCTGTACCACTTCAAAATCGGCCCTAGGGGTCTGCGGAGGGAACATTTAGGAAAGATAATATGCAGTTAAGGAGAATTTGAAGGGGGAACTGGCAAAATCATGCCCTGCTTTCCATCATCACCAGATAGCTCAAGTGGAAGTCAGGGTTTGGACACAACCAAGAGTAAACTTGGGGCATACATACACCCCCAAATATATTGAAAGATCTCTCTCAAATAACATACAGTCATACATTATTAGCCTGGCAGAGAAGAGTGAAAAGGCAGTACTTCCACTCAGGTGCAAAACTGTAATACAACAGGCCCTCCTTAAGTATAGGTTCAGCACCTATGGATTTGACTCAATGTGGGTGCTAACCCATGCTGAAGGGTCTCTGGATGCAACTGGAAGATGCTTCCAGTCGCATCCAGGAGGTCCTTTAAGGGCTTTCCATTTATTTAATTATCCATGGAAATTGGTTGTTTGTGGTATGTGTGTCCTAGAATGGATCCCCCACAGACACCAAGGGCCCGCTGTACTCAATATTTTTCAAGTTGTGAAATTAATAGCAGAGATCACTGCATACGTTCTTCATTTAGGCCCCATTGCGATGGTGCTTAAATATCCAAAGACTAGACGAACGGGAATGATATAGGTCTTATTATACTGATTTTAACTGAGTTGTTAACTGAAATAGCTTTTAAAACCACAGGGGAAAAATATATATATGCATCTCCCATAGAAGCAGAGCTACTATGAAGGATTTGAAAGGTGGCTGAGATGTCAAAACGAACTTCCCTCAAAGTTGGATCAAAATTACATGTTCTTGTAAAACTGGCAATTGTTGAAATTGACTTGTAGCTACTTATCATACTATTAGATAAGAACATCAGACGTGGTTCGGTTCTCTGGTCTGGGTTCTCTTCGCTCTTACTCACTTTCATCATTATGCACCTTGTTTTGTAACTTGATTTAAAAAAAAAAAATGCAAAGGAGGCCAAATGGTAACATTCAAACCCATCCCAATTTCCTACCTAGCTCACCTCTGTTTCCCCTTGCTAGCTGGTTGTTCTCTTTGTCTCTCGCTGCAGGGCACTGCACACATAAATAATCAGATCCTGTGTGCTGGATCTGGTGATATCCCCTGTTGAATTATGCAAAAACGGAGACTCATAAATAATAGCCAACAGCAGCAAGGGCAGCCTCGTCTCTGCAACGTGTCTCCATCGCTCTCACACAGGACTCTAGAAATTCATCTCCGGTGCTGGAAGCTCCAAGCTCCCCGCTTGGCACTAGCAGAAGCCAAGGCAAAAGTGCGAGCAGCCTGGTTGACTCGCCCAGGATCACTCAGAAAAGTAAATGGCAGAGCTGGGAAGAGTGCCCAAGATGCCTTCCTGCCAGCAGATAAGGTGCCGTGCAGGAACACAGTGGCATATTGCTGGCTGCCTTTAAACAGAAGGGCTATTATTAGCAACAGCATAAATTCCCCGTTCTTGCTGCAACAGAGTTGGGGGGGGGGGAAGAAAACCCAAGCAATTAATTAAGACTGATTTGTTTTACGCATAGCTCAAGGTAAAGAAAATGCTGGATGGTATCTAGTTAGGCAGACCCTACTAGTGTGCGCGCACGCCCAGTCTTCCTTGTCAACAACTGCCGCAGTGTGCTGCTAGACAGGTCAGGCGCTTCCGAGTGTAACCAGACACCTTTGGACTTCATAACGGGGAAAAGGCACAGGCATTCCACCTGGCTCTAAGAAGATTCCTGGGCACTGCGACATCAGGGGAAGTTTGCCAGCCATCATCATCATGCTGTAGGCACCAGGGTATCCAAACTAGAGCCTAGACACCAGATTCTCTGTGCCACCGGACCAGCTCTCAGGCTTAGGGCGCAACCGGCTGGTCTTTGCTGCACTGCAGCGCTGTGACCTGTTAGTGGCCAGATGGTGTACTGCAGCCTGTAGGACCAGTTGGATTGATCTGGGGAGCCAAAGTGCTTGGCTGGTCCTTTGTGATTTGGATCAGGTTTGGTTTCTCACCTTGAGCATCTTGTCACTGTGTCACTGTCATCTTGTCACTTTTGGGTCACTTTCCTTCTCCATTGGACCACAACTTTGTATGATAACTGGATTTTAATTTCTGTGATTATGATATATAAAACTAATAATAATAATAATAATAATAATAATAATAATAATAATAATAATAATAATAATAATATTACAGGTATTTATATACCACTTTTCTTGGTCTTTATTAAAGACTTTATTCAAGGTGGTTTACATAGACAGGCTATTTAAATCCCCGTAGGGATTTTTACAATTGAAAGAAGGTTCTATCTTTCAAGAACCACAACATTCAGATATTTCTTTCTGATCTGGTTTCACATTCTGGCCTCCATCCTCCCATGCTCAGAGCAGATGGAATAACTCGGCTCAGCTTGTCAGCTGTTTCAAGGTCACACAGTGCCGGTGGCCTCGAACTGGCGACCTTGTGGATGTTATCTTCAGGCAAATGGAGGCTCTACCCTCTAGACTAGACCTCCTGCCTTAGTAAAACTAAGCAGGTTTACTCAAAATGTGAACACACCTTGAATGCAGACAACCAGCTCAGAGAGAATTAACTCCATATACAGTTTGTATTTGGTTTTGATTTGCATGGTCATTCTATTCATGAGGCCATTAGGCAGTGGAAAGACAGTGGATTGGTTATTCTGATCATTATTATCCTTTGCATAGCATATTTAACACCTTCAAAGTTCCTCATGTGAGTTATTCCCTAAAATGACCCTATAAGGTAGGCCTATATAATTATCTAAAATTAGAGATAATTTGAGAGAGACAACAGCACCATGCTGAAGACTAAATTGTGAATTTCTGGCAAAGGTGAGATTTGAATAATGGACATTAGGAATTAGCACATGCACTAAAGTAAATGAGGGTTGCGCAAAAGAAGACACATTTAGGTCAGTACTGAAGATGTTGGCATCCTTCAGTCTCAGAAGACTATGGTGTCACGCTCTGAATGGTGGTTCTGGAACAGAGTGTCCTCTCTAGTGCGCAAAGCCTGGGTAAAGTAGGTATGGAGGATAGGCTGTTACCCATGCAGCAAATCCCCCCTCTCCACGTCGCTGAAATGGTCCAATGGAAAGGCAGAAGCCAATACGGTTGGTTCCAGTGGCATCGCAGGAGTTGCCAGAATGTGACTGTGTTCAGCCATGAACTGCCTCAGGGACTCTGGCTCTGGATTTTGCCTCGAGGTTGACTCCTGACGCCTTTTCCATAACTGGATGTAGCCACAAGGCAGTGGAGGTTTGGGATCAGAGTTTTCCTTCTCTCAGATGAGCTGCCTTCCCAGGCTGACGAGTTCCATCTACCCGGTGGCTGTTTAGTCGCCTCTTACGACAAGTACAGCCAAACCGAGGGCCTATTCTTATCCTTGTAAATGATGGGGATTGAGGGCCAAACAATTTATTATGGGAACTTCTGCAATTGGATCGCTCATCATAATTTTTCCTTGTAAAAGCAGCCACGGATTGGGGGTGGGGGTGAAAATGAATCATGGCCATGGTAAGAATGTTCAGCTACCAATGTTGCTCTGGTGTCTGCACTGCCATAGAAACAGAAATTCAGGTCTGTGAACCTGTCACGGGTTTGACACTAGCTAAAGAGATGTTTTAAAACCCCTCCTGTCATTGGACATACAGAACACAACTATAAGTTTTTTTTCGTTTCTGAAACATACCAGCTGCAGGTAAGCAATGCAGCTTTAAAAAGAGGGCACATCTGACAGGAGGAGTTAAAATGGCATACAATGCAACCTGCCAGACTAAGGGCACGATCCTAGCCAGGTCTACTCAGAAGTAAGTCCTATTTTGTTCAATGGGGCTTACTCTCAGGAAAGTATGGTTAGGATTGCTGCCTAATTATGATAACACCAGTTGTCCCAAATTGTTGTTTTACAGAGGAGAGATTTGTCATGGGGTAATTTTGGAGATAAATCTGGGGGGGAGGGCTGTTGGTAATGACAGTGGGTGTCGTTTACCTCTTTCACCCACAAATGGAATCGCTTCACAAATGGTTGGCTTCCATGACTGCTTCAAAGCAAGGATAGCAAGGATAGTTCCTTGAGCTTTAGGCAGGAATATTTGCTGATATTCTGCTCCAAGTGAGTTTCAGTAGTTTTAGGTGTCAGCTAACTATGTTTTAGTTTTATTTTTTTCCCCTTGAGAAAGCTCTACAGAGTTAGGGCAAAATGTTGGGATAGGATCTAGTCTTCATGATCTTTCCTTAGACCTGCATCCGGTTGCCATTTCCTTGCATCTGGCCTGCTGAGGCAGGAGGCATGCTAACACCAGGAGATTGCATATCTCTTTCAGAAATCTCTCCAATTCCCTTTTAAAGGCATTCAGGCTAGGTACCATCACCATATCTTGTGGCAAGGAGTTCCACAGATACACTGGGTGAAGGAATATTTTCTTTTCTCTGTTCTAACTCTTCCAACTCAGTTTTAGTGGATGTCCCTGTAGATGTTCCATGAAGCCAAGAAGACCACTGTGTGTGGAACTGACCTTTCCCCATTTCATTGCAGTGTCATTTGCCAGCAAGGACAAGAGTGGGGATGGCCCCCTACACCTTGCAGTGGCCACAACCATAAAAATGACTTGATTAACAGACACTGTTGCTGACAACACCTGCAGAACTGGCCAGCCACTGCTTGGCCCAGCCGCCTTTGAAAACTAACTTGCCTGTTAAGCACAATTGTTACTTTACTTCCCTTCTCTTTTCTTCCAAGATCTTGCAAATGGAGGCAGACAGAGGCATTCCTGGATAGACGCCCAAAAAATAAATGCTCAATGAATCATACACCATCCTAGAAACTTCACCTAGCAGAGTTAAACATCATTATAATTCAACACATTGCTTTTTTTTTTTAAGTTTATTTTTTGCACAAAAACTTGTTTCTTTCTGCAATTAGCGTAAGGATCAAGCCTGTGATTATTACAGTACTTATTTTTTTTTGGTCCTAAGCTTTAACAACACTTGCTCATTTTTTGACTGGTTGACTGCCCAAAGCCAAATCTTGCTGACTGTTCGGTTCCTGCCTCCAGAGATCCAGGGATCTGGTTCCCACCTGGTGCTGACTGCAAGGCCACGGAGCTGTCCAGCACTTCAGCAATCCACGCCAGGCTTCCAGAAGAGGACGTGAGCTGTCCAGCTCAGGAGTTTTGGAACCAAGAGAGCATTCAGATGAAGTGCTGCACCAGCCCCGGAGCCAGGACAGGCAGTACAAGTCCCTGGGAAAACGCTCAAATTAAGGCACTGCACAACCCTCGTAAGTCCCTTACGTATATTTGCTTGTCATATATATCAAATGCGTGTAGTGCAAGCCAGAGGTAACCAACTGGCTCCACCTCCAGCCACCAGGTATTAGGGCAAAGCCATAGAATCATGGAAGGGACCCACAAGGTCATCTAGTTCTACCCCCTGCCTGGAGCAGGAAGTCCTCCTAAAGCACCTCCAGGTGGTGCCTCTCCCAGCCTCTGCTTGAAGATCTGCAGTGAGGGAGAACCCACCACCTCCCTTGGCAGTCTGTTCCATTGCTGAACTGCCTTTGCTGTCAAGAATTTCTTCCTGATGTCCAACCAGAATCTTGTCTCTTGTACCCATTAGATACAAGTAAAAAATGACGTTTCTATGTACATACAAGTATTCCGTCCTGTGCCCCAACACAGAGACCAGGTCACTCCATGTACAGTGGTCAGGAAGTGAGGCTGGGCAGTTCAAGCCAACTCTGGGCACTGGAACCAAACATGAATATAGAGATAGGCCAAGACAGAGGGTGGGAAGCAGAGAGAGGTGATGCCCATGGCTCGCTATTCCCATGCAACACCCTCCCCAGTCTGAACCTAAACTCTGAAGCCTTTTAGGGGCTCATTCTGGGCAGGAGGTCTGGTCTAAGAGGGTAGAGCCTCCGTCTGCCTGAAGATAACATCCACAAGGTCGCCAGTTCGAGGCCACCGGCACCATGCGACCTTGAAGCAGCTGACAAGCTGAGCCGAGCTATTCCATCTGCTCTGAGCGTGGGAGGATGGAGGCCAGAATGTGAAGCCAGATCGGAATGAAACACCTGAATGTAGTGGTTCTTGAAAGAAAGAACCTTCTTTCAATTGTAAAAATCCCTATTTAATAAGGGATTTAAATAAGCCTGCCTATGTAAACTGCCTTGAATAAAGTCTTGAATAAAGACCAAGAAAGGCGGTATATAAATACCTATTCTTCTTCTTCTTCTTCTTGGTGCAAATTCTCTTGAAAAGTTGGCTGCTGCTGTTCTGTGTTATCACTGCTTGTCTGTGGTTTTGTTTTGTTTTAAGGGCTTGCAGCTCTTTCTTATTGACTGGCAGCCTTTTAAACATTTTATGACACGTCTCGTACTCTGCTTGGAGCATCCCCATTTGCAAAAAAGCCAGATACAAACACCTTCCATCATTAATTAAATGTGTGGGAAATCAAGAGATTCCGGGTGGAAGAAATGGCTCTTTTTTCAGCTTGCAAAGTCTCCCCGCCTAGTCACCTGCAGGACATTCTTTGCTCAGAACAGGTGAGCGAGAAAGTGGGAATCTGCAGAATCTCAGCAAGGCAAGCAGACAGATGCAGAGATCTTTGCTTATACAGCCAGTAGCAGAACAGGTCTGCAAAAGCCCAGCTTTGCCACATCCAGCAACATTCATCCCCATGAGGGACCTGTCCAATTCTTTCCATTTTAGGTCAACTATTTTGATTTTGTGCGGCACAAAATTGTCCCCACATTCATAACAATCACCAGCTCCCCCGCAAAGGTCGAAAAGAGCTGCGTCAGGGAGGGAGGGAGCCATTGGCAGATAGAGACAACTCGAAAACAACTGGAGGTTCAAGCATTCTGTGTCAGCCTGACACACAAGGGAAATAACCCTTTAATCCAGTGCAGTGTATTTCATTTACTGCAGTGTTATCCTGCGCAGAGATGTTATGAAAGGCATCCCCAGAGAGACTGAAGGCTTAAAAAACACCCAGAGTTTGAACTTGATTCTGCTGTTCCAAAAGGGCTGCGGCACCAGTGAATGACCTTTTGCGCCCCTTGCACGCCAGGAACAGTTTTGCCTGGCAACATCACACCCAAATCACACATTGTTTCCTCTTCACACGTGCTTTACCCTGGGCTGGGTTTGTTAACATTTCATTTGATTCCGTTTCATTACACACATCTGTCATCACTACTGTTGACACTCTGAAGCCCAAACCTCCAACAGAGTTTTGTGGTTTTATTTCCAAAGTGACAACCTGAGATACCCACACTCACAACCCAAGGACGATGGCCCGACCATCACTACCTTTTGTGACTCAGGAAAGAGAGGGCAGGGTGGCTAGATTTCTGCTCTCCAGATCGCGTCACCAGCCAGTGAGCTTGCTTTTAATGGGAGGGGAACTTTGGCAAAGCCTGCTCGTGTTGCTTTATCTGATGCTGCAATTAATTTTAGAGCTGATACAGACACCATTCCTCCCTGCTGCTCTGTGAATTAATGTCATTTGCTTCTGTATCTTAAATGCAATTTCATTCTTTCTACTGATGCCTGTTAGCAGCTTTGGAAATCTGTTTCTAAATTTAAGAGAGAGGGAACCATTCTTACAGCAAATAAATGGAGGCTCTGGAATTTGAGAGACAGAGTGAGTGCTTTGATGCTACCAAAGATTATACGGCTCTTCATCTAATTATTCTCTTTATTAATTTCAGAAATGAGAAGTCAGTGTCCCTTTAAGAAAAAGGAGTAACGACCCAATCCTATGGGGCCTTTATGACAGTGGATCTTGAATTCCACTGTCAATATCTGAAGCAGTGATTTTCAGCTGATGTGCCACAGCACATTGGTGAGCCATGAAAGGTCCAGCCATGAAAGGTGTGCCACAGATGTTTAGAGCACAGTGGTAGACAATAGTTGAAAACCCCTTCTGTTCTCTGTGAATCTCTTTCTAGGGCACCCATTTTCAGCCTCTCTCATCTCACGGCATACTGACAAGGTGCTAAAATTGTCAAGGCACACCATTTGGCTGCTGGTGGGGGGCTCACAACTCCCAATGGCCCTACTAATAAATGACCCTCCTCTAATACTCCTATGGCTCTCTGCAGACCATTCGCAGTCCACCAATGTGCCATGGCACACTGGTTGAAAATAGCTGAGCTATGCATTAGAGCCACACCAAGGTCACAGTACAAACCACATGACACAAACTCATTGTGCTGTAGGTTTTCCTTTCTTCCAAGCTACTGAAATGTGGGTTAACATGAGGTGCAATATCAGCACAGCACACGTGGTAATTACTAAATGTCACCGGGGGAGAGAGGAGCAGACAAAGGTGTGGCTAGCAGGTGGCCATGAAGCATATCTCCAGCCTTGGATTTATTAAGCACATTTATAAAAATGCATGCCTCTCAAATGCTCCATTTGAACAACAGCTGAATGTCACCGCCAGCTAAACAAAAGCAGCTGAAAAATAAAGCATGCTCTCTTCCATCATTAAAATTCTGGTGTCTCCTATATGCAGATTTTGTTCCCATTTAAAGCAGGCGAGACGTAAGCTAAATCATAATACATAATACAATTATTTATCTTATAAACACAGTACAGAGAAAGAGAGATGGTGCTCTTAATACTTGAAACGGTCCCGTCAACAATGCTTTTAAAAGAAGTTAACTCAATTCACCCGAAGAGATTTTCTCTTTAAATGCCTTATTTCGCGGTAGACAGCAGGAAAACATCTTTTTCATCTGAGTTCGTGAGAGGCTCGTTTCCCCATGCAAATCTGAAACCAAGTGTCATGATACAATGAAATGATTTTTAAATAATATCAGAAAGAAGTTGGCAAGTCACTAAATTTAGCTCCTGGAGGAATTCAACCTTCCTCACACCGACCACTGCATGCTAATGAACAGAACTGCAGAGACCGGTAAACATCACAGTGCAGTTTAGAAACCATTCGACGTACACAGAGTGGAAGCAGAAGGGGGGAGGGCAGTCTTTCAGGTTTACTGAGGACGGCATCTTGATTCAAGTGAGATTTGCATCTTGATCCTAAATGGGATTGCAAATATGCTTAGTAAAAATAAATTAAAATGCACTGTAATTATCTCATGACAAGTGCTTGATTGTGCTTATTCCATCATCGAAGCATGATTTTTGCTAACCTTCTCGTAATTGTTGATGCCGGTGCAAAACCTGGAATGATTACCCGACAGACGCTTTTGCATTTTGGAGGGCTCTTCTACTCATGGCTCAGGATTAAAAGGTCCTAATATTTAAATGTGTGGAGTAACTGGGGCCACTGTTGAACACCCTCACCTCCCAGCCGCCATCAGCAAGACAGCTAGGGCACTCAGCGTTGCCGGGAAGCCACACCACCACAATGCCAATGAAGGACAGCAGCAATATTTATGGTCCACGAAAGGAGGAAGATGCTGCCCCGCTCACTGAGCCACACTGCCGAATGCCAGCCACCCTCACCTGTTGCTGAGAATCCAGAGAGAGCTCTGGCTAACGATAAGCCCCCATGAATAGACAGGTGAGACAAACAGAGAAGAGACTGCAGCTAAAATGTCACACGGCCATTCCCTACCAGGGAGGCATGATGCGTCCATGCCTACAGGCTCTCCATTAAGGCAGTGATTCCCAAACTTACCTGGCGTGCAAAAACCACATGCTCAGAAAAGCTCTCCTGCCTGCCCTGACCCTCTTACTGCTGTTTTGAAGCTTGTGATGCCCTCCGAATCCGGAAGTAAGTGGCAGTGACGTCACCACATGACATCATCATTTGACATCATCATTGCCACTTCTGGGTTCTGGGAGCACTCGGGGGGGGGGGGTGACACCATTACTGGCCAAAATGTTGAAAATCTTGGTATTTTGAATAATATCATCATGTTATATATCACCCCTATGGGTAATGTAATGCCAAACGGAATAACACAAACAGCACTGTCATCTGTATTCTATCAAAAGTTATAGCCAAATAACCAAAAAAGGAAAACAAAACTGCCTTATGGAATAAAATGTGGATTTTCTTGACTCAAAACTGATCAATGAGACTGATTTTTACAAAATTGAGATGTTGTTTTGACATTGCGGGGAACCGACAAGGTGTTCGTATGAGTCTGCTCTCATTTCCATGCATCAGAACTCATTTTCTGAGTTTTCTCTCATTTCCATGCATCAGAATAGAATTCCATTTACTAGAACTCATATTCAGTTGTGAGAGTGTCATCAAGTTGACCACTCGTTTTTGTGTTGGTTACTGACTTCTGTATGGTCAGGTATGGGAGGAAGTCCAGCACTGGAGGTGATGCAATTTGCTATCGCACCAAGTGACACAGAACCTAGTGATGCCCTAGTGAGTGACGCCCCTGACCAAACAAAATACCTAGATATCAGAAACATCCAAGATGTTGACAAGATTCCTCAACTTTCCTAATTAAACCAATCAACTAATTAACTCAATTATTAATTAACTAAACCTAATTCAAGTGAGCGCAGAGTTACACGCTCAGTTTAAGTGACCAAGTGCCAATCTACACTAGTAGGTCTACGCTTTCCTCCATATACCAGTTCTTTTCACTAGATCAGTGTTTCTCAAATCATGGGTCGGGACTCACCCAATTTCAGGTGGGTCCCCATTCATTTCAGTGCATATTTTATTTTTAATACATTAGACATGATGCTTTCATGGTATGTAACTGCATTTGGGGAAATGTCACAGATCTGTACTTTTAATAGGCTACTATGTATATGCTTTTAACGATGATAGTCAATGGGGCTTACTCCCAGGTAAGTGTGGATCAGATTGAAACCTTTGGGATGATTGGGAAATTTTTTTTTAAAAAACAGATCAGCAACTGCTAGGGAGGGATAGGAGGGTCCTTCTTTATTTTAAATAATTTTTTTAACTTGCACTTATTGTAAACTTTTTATTTTACTTAATTAATCTGATGTTATTTTGTTGTATGGGGAGTAACAATTTTTTTCCCTGCTTGATGATGTCACTTCCAGCCATGACATCACTTCCAGGTTAATGATATCACTTCCAGTTGGCCCCAACAGATTGTTATTCTAAAAAGTGGGTCCTGGTTCTAAAAGGTTTGAGAACCACTGCACTAGATCAATAGTGTGGTAGATACTGGACTACTGCCTGTGATCCCCGCACAAATACTGGGAATATCCAACAGTCAAACGCCTGTCATGTCCTTTAAGAACAAAATTATTTCTTCATATATAAACATAATCAGATTTTAGATTCAGAAGGTTTGAGGGAACTGGAAAAATCTGTACGGATTTCATTGCTGTCATTCTAGGATTTATATTTATCCTGAGTTAAGAGTTTTCAGGACACAAAGCCTCACAGTGTAATCAGCCCATGTGCCAATTAAGTTCACACACAGAAAACTGGAAATTACAATTCAATGTCAAAACATAAGAAAAAGGAGACTTTTCTTCAATAACCACCAAATTAAAAAAAACACAACCCCAAACCACATCCCCACAATGAAAGAACATGATCGCCAGTGTCCAAAAATGTATCTGAGACAGTTACATAATGCTCATTCATCACATCTGCATATTGCAGGTCAACAGCGAATTGTGTATGTGTTTTCCACATTTATAATCAAGATTTATTGATGATGATTCCATAAATTTTACTTAGTTGTTCACAGCAGCTATTTGTTTCCAAGGCAACAAATGCACTTTCCCCAAGCAAGACAGTAAATCATGATTGTTCTAAATTTGGGGGTCCTGGCCCCTTCGCACCGTGGAATGGATGCATATCGCGTTGTGGGTAATGCGGGTGCCAGCAGCACTTAGACTGCAATAATTATCTACCTCTCTCTCTCTCTCTCTCTCTCTCACACACACACACACAGTCCTATGGGGAAAAAATATATGATGCAAACTTCACTGCTCCTAGCTTTGTTTTTTTACTTCATGAATATTCCTAATCCTTACCCAACAAAGCATGCATACTGAGTGAGGGTCAGCAGTTATTTTCCTTGTAAGGGCACTCTAAGAATGCTTAGATGAGGCAGCAGCTAAAGCCCCAAACCCACTGACGTTCCACCGCCACAGGTGTAGCTCTCTCTACAGTTGCTCCTGCTAACTGGACAACAAGATACTCATACTTTTGACAGTGCACTGAACATGCTGCATGTCTGAACGCTGGTGCATGTTTTGAACCAAGGACCGAGCATTAAGGACAAGCACATCAAGCAACAAAGCAACAAAAGAATGGACCTTGATGAACTCACCCCACGAAAGCCCCTATGCATCCCTATGGGAATTTTGGTTACAAGTATCCCCCCATTTCTGCAGATCTGGTATCCGTGGTTTCACTTAGCCATGTTCTCCCCCCATGCCCATTAATTCCATCTGAATTCTTACCAGTGTTTTTTTGTTTTTACAGGATGCTATAAGCATGAATCATAGAATTGGAAGGGGCCTAAAACGACATCTAGTCCAACCCCCGCCTGCAGCTGGAAATCCCCATAGAGCAGGGGTGCGCAAACCCCAGCCGGAGGACCACTTGTCCTCGAGCCCTCTGATTATCCTTGTCACACTCCTCTGTACCAGAAGCTTTTATGAAGCTTACAAGGATCCAAAGGAGGTAGGCAACCTGCACGCTAGGGGGACACAGACAGAACATTATCAGGAAGCAAGAAGATTCCTGCTTGCCTGCCTGCTTGTCATCTAAAAGCTTCACGCTTACAGCACAAGACATTCATTCTTGGTGCTACCAGTAAGAATAAGAACATAAGAACAGCCCCGCTGGATCAGGCCATAGGCCCATCTAGTCCAGCTTCCTGTATCACACAGTGGCCCACCAAATGCCCCAGGGAGGACACCTAATAACAAGAGACCTGCATCCTGGTGCCCTACCTTGCATCTGACATCGCCCATTTCTAAAATCAGAAGGTTGCGCATACACATTATGGCTTGTAACCCATAATGGATTTTTCCTCCAGAAACTTGTCCAATCCCCTTTTAAAGGCGTCCAGGCCAGATGCCATCACCACTTCCTGTGGCAAGGAGTTCCACAGACTAATCACACGCTGGGTAAAGAAATATTTTCTTTTCTCCTTCCTAACTCTCCCAACACTCAATTTTAGTGGATGTCCCCTGGTTCTGGTGTTATGTGAGAGTGTAAAGAGCATCTCTTTATCCACTCTGTCCATCCCCTGCATAATTTTGTATGTCTCAATCATGTCCCCCCTCAGGCGCCTCTTTTCTAGGCTGAAGAGGCCCAAACGCCGTAGCCTTTCCTCATAAGGAAGGTGCCCCAGCCCCGTAATCATCTTATTTGCTCTCTTTTGCACCTTTTCCATTGCCACTATGTCTTTTTTGAGATGCAGCAACCAGAACTGGATGCAATACTCCAGGTGTGGCCTTACCATCGATTTGTACAACGGCATTATAATATTCGCCGTTTTGTTCTTAATACCTTTTCGAATGATACCCAGCATAGAACTGGTCTTCTTCACTGCTGCCGCACATTGGGTCGACACTTTCACTGTCCTGTCCACCACCACCCCAAGATCTCTCTCCTGATCTTTCACAGACAGCTCAGAACCCATCAGCCTATATCTAAAGTTTTGATTTTTTGCCCCAATGTGTAAGACTTTACACTTACTGACATTGAAGCGCATCTGCCATTTTGCTGCCCATTCTGCCAGTCTGGAGAGATCCTTCTGGAGCTCCTCACAATCACTTCTGGTCTTCACCACTCGGAAAAATTTGGTGTTATCTGCAAACTTAGCCACCTCATTGTTCACCCCTGTCTCCAGGTCATTTATGAAGAGGTTGAAAAGCACCGGTCCCAGGACAGATTCTTAGGGCACACCGCTTTTCACCTCTCTCCACTCTGAAAATTGCCCACTGACACCCACTCTCTGTTTTCTGGTCTTCAACCAGTTCTCAATCCATGAGAGGACCTGCCCTCTAATTCCCTGACTATGCAGTTTTTTAAACAGCCTTTGGTGAGGGACCGTGTCAAACGCCTTCTGAAAAATAAAAATGAAGATAATGGGTTTGGGGGGCTTGGAGATAGGATTGCTCCATATCTATGGTTTCTGTACCTGCACTGGGGGGGGGCCTGGAATGTATCCCCTGTGGATATGGGGGGATACCTGTACAAAAAGCGGAGTCAAAGACCCCTCAGTGTTTGTTGTTTGGCATTCATCTGCTTACTGTTGTCTGTGCTCCTTCCTTTTAAAAACTCTCTTCCAGTAGCACAGAGCCAACCCATAACAAGCCCCTTCTCTGGGAAAGCAATCTTGGCTCCTTTGTCCTGATCTCTCCCAGAAACCACCCAAGACCAATTCCTGGCATTGCGGGGTTTGCTCTCCAAGCCCCAAGCCTCTGGAGGCTTCCAGACTCCACGGGAGAAGAAACAGGGGCAGGAAGTCATCAGTGCCTCCTCCATGCTCTATAGCAGAGAAGTCTTTCTGCCTTTCTCACAGTACGAGAATCAGAGGTCATTCAATGAAACGGATGAGCAGGAAAAGATTTTGGTCGGACAAAAAGAAACTGCAGCCTGGCACCTGGGGTCGCTGCCCACGGCCACCCTCTTTGTATGCCACTGGGTTGGACAAATCCACAGTCTATCTTTGACTATTAGCTATTGCCAGTAGTTCAACAACAGTTTGCTTCTGAATATCATTACAGGGTAGCAATGGGGGGGGGGAGAAAAGTTAAGTCTGCCTTTCTCTCCTGCTTTGTAGTCTTCCCAGAGGAAGCTGGTGGGTCACCAAAAGATCCAGGAAGCTGGACTAGATGGGCCCCCCCTTTTGCCTGATCCAGCAGGGCTTTTCTTTTGTTCTTTAACACGGAGAATGCAGACCCCCAAACCGCTGTGCAACTCAGATCATACAGAGGCCTTACATTTCATATGCATTAAACATACAGCATTAATCGTTAATGCTGCGTCCTCACCTGGATCTCCTAGGTAACTAGTGTTATCAGTGCGGGGTTAGAGGAAGAGAAGGGGGAACCGTGCTGTGACTTGGAGAAAGACGAGACAAGCAATTAAAAGAAGGAGAAGTTCAACAACTGTACAAGAAACACTAATTGGAACTGACAGATACTCCACCACTCTGCAAAGTTTTGCAAACTGTGGTTGCAAACACTAACAGTTCTGATGCCAGCAAATCAAAGGAAGAAAATGGTTGGGGGCGAGACTAGCTGAGGTTCTCCGTAGCTTCAGTAAGAATCTTCTCAGGGACTAATGAGGGCGATGACCAACGTCACATCCAGAAGAGTGAGCACAAGACGTTCTTCACTCACCACTGAAGAGCAACTTTACTTACATACATATACACAAATGCAAGCTGAACACTGGGTGACTTCTTTCCCCAATCCTCATGCACCAGGTTACCTTAAAAGTATATATATTTCAAGTGCTTTACGGACTACACATTCATCTTGTACCTGACCAAAAAAAGGCGTCAGGAATATACTTAGAGATTGCAAAACTTGGCACTTCCCTTAAGAGGAAAAGTAACTGGAGCTCCTCAGTCTGTCGCCACCCTCCCACCTCAGATTTGAAAAGGAAGAAAGCAATGGAGAAGAGGAAATGCAAAGAGAAGGAATACAGTGGACTAGTGTCAGAGATGCTCACCACTAATCTGCTTCCTAAGGCAACTGTCTCATTTGGCCTCATGGACACGCCGGCTCTGAACAAGATGAGTGAATTTTGGACTTTACCACTTCTGCCTGCAGTTGTGGAGTCATATTTTTGAATGCTCCCAAACATAAAAGCACACCAGCATATCAAGAACAAGTGCTATGCTAACACTTATTCCTTAGTGCACTAGATTACTACATTCAAGGATCTCTTTTTACATTTGGGGAGGAGGCATTTTAAAAATATGGCCACTGGCTTTCTGTAGTGAGAGAGCCCAGAACTGTATCACTTCATTCTGCATATCTGTAAAGCAGCTCTTACTCTGGTGTCAAAAAGATCCAGAATCTGGTCTACTGTGTTTAATCATTTGCAAATCTTTCCAGTGTCTGGGTTTTTTTTTTTCTGCTGCAGACACTATTCCCCAAATAATCAGCATAGACAATATTCCCAAAGTCAATTGCTGCTTTTTTTTCTCTTTAATAATCTGCAAATGCACACAAGAATGCAGAGCTTTCTGCTTTGATTAGGGGTGCAGCTGTACATATATTAAATGTTTGGAACAAATAATTTGCAATGCTCGACTAGATCAGTGAAGTCAAGCACCCTGCCTAGAGCACTGTGGTTATGCTCAATGAATTGAACATACACCCTCATGCCCTTATGCCATTCAAAAACGCAGGGACGCTTCCTTCTGAAACCCTGTAGCTATTGATCAGCATTTGTAGCCTCCGAAGTGCTTATTAATAACATTGACTTTGAAAAAAAGATAAAAAATGATGATTTAAGTGCAGAAGAAACAAAGTAGATAACCTGACATTATTATTTCATTTATTTTACATTCATGATTCATTTCTGTTTAGCCCAGACTCATTAATTTTATTTAGTCAAACTTCCTGAGAGCTTTGAATTAATGGTGCTCCAAGAGGTGTTGGGTAAGTCTTTGGAATGTCCACAGCACACGATTTCACTTTAACACTCTTTGGTTTGGTGGAAACTGCATATCTCCCAGAGCTTGGGTGCTTCAATCTACCCTCAAGTGAAATGAGGAACTGAGAGGTGTAGTCTTTCCAGCTCAATATGCAGGCAACATCATTTCCTCCAATCTCTCACACAGGTGGGAGTAGTAACTGCTGGAGATGCTGTAGGAAGATTTCCTGCTACAGGGAGAAGTAGATGACCTGGTGGGTCTCTTCCAACTGTGGTTATGGGGAGAACCACTATGTTTAAGGTTACGCTCAGCCATAAACTTTTATTTTAACTGACAGTATTGTAATTATTTGTCAGCCATTTTCAATGACTGTGTCGTGGCACACTGGTGTGCCGCGGATGGTTTGCAGGTGTGCTGCGAGAGTTTGGGGGACGGACATTTGTTAGTAGGGCCACTGGGGGATGCAAGCCCCTACTGTCAATGGGTGTGCCTTACCAATTGTCAAAATACTGATGGTGTGCCTTGACGATTTTAGCACCTTGTCAGTGTGCCATGAGATGAATAAGGTTGAAAATTGCTGTGTCAAACTGTCCACACATCCTACAACTCAAGGATAGAGCAAGGACTCAGAACAGGGAGAAAGAAGCTAATGCAGCCATGTCTCTTTAAGATGGACATTTAAAAAAAAAAAGGCAGGCACACACCATCAGCTCCTGCAGGAATTCGTAGTCAAGGAGGACAACGTAGAACAGAAGCACAACCACTTCTTTTTCCTGTCCTTTAAGACTTCATTCACGCCTTATTCGGTTTGCGCAGAGCGCTGAGAGAAACAATGAAGGAAAAAGAATGAGGCAAGGGAACTTGTAAGCTGCCTGTGAATGAATTCCAGGGCATACAATTACTCTAACAAGCTCCCAGGCAAGAGGTCAGCATTGCACCGCGGCTGGGGTGTCAGCACAATCTGCCATGGTTTCTGGTCTTTCAGGGGGAAAGGGCTTTTTGTATGTTTTAAGTACCAAGAGATTGTTTTGAGCGAAGCATCAATCGTGTCCTGCTTGCCACTTGCTTTCAGCAGACTAAAAGGGTTTCCTGACCGAGGTGAAGAAAAACACAACAAACAGATCTTGGGAAGAGCTGGGAATTTGTCCCTGTGAGACTCTCATCCAACTTCCTTGGCCAAGACCCTTCGCCTTTCATGCAGTCTTTCAAAACTATCATTTAATGTTTACAGTCGTTGGGGAAGGAGAAATGGAGTTCTGAAAAAAAGAATGCTGCGAGGAACTTGAGGATTCTAACTTGGGGAGATATGAATTAGAACGGCCTGATCCAGCTGGATAAGTTCTTACATGTTTTAACTGGTGTTCTGTAACAGGTTGGTGTGCCATGAAAGGTCTGCAGGTGTGCCACAGGAATTTAGAGCACAGGGGTTGAAAATCTCTGAAAAACTCTCCGGGTTCTGTGGCTCTGTTTTCATGGCTTCTATCTGTAGTACCATGTTGTCTGGCAGAACTGGCAAAAAGCGACAATTTTTTTTACTACAGACAGTTGCCCTAGAAACAGAGCCTCAAAACCCGAAGGAGTTTCCCAGAAGCAACATGACAAGAGGGGAAGACCATAGAGAATATCACAGAGGTCTGTGCAGAGAAAAATTAGAATTAGAGAATGGTCTTAAAACTCTAGGTTGGAGTGGGGGAAGTGGCAATTAAAACCATTAATTTTCTACTTTTCCTCCAAGGAACTCAGTGACACAGTCCTCCCCTTTTTCCTGAACCACCACTCTGTGAGATAGGGCCAAGCTGAGAGATGTCAACTAGCCCAAGATCACCCAGCAAGCGTGATGGTCAAGGGGGAATTTGAAGCTTTTAAATTTGATACTCGAACCACTAGATCACAGCACCTTTATTTGTGAGGGCATGGTGACATTAGGTGAGGGCTTGTGACAAATGGCTTGTTCCATTTTTAGCTCATCGCAAATAGCAAACAATTTTCAAAACACAGGCATAGCACTACAGAACAACACGCTCAACTATCATCATTATTTTTAATTATGCATCCTAAAAATGACTCCACTCTCTCTGCACTCTGGCTGTTAAGAGTTCAGCTCAAACAAGAGTAGTGCCCAGTATGGTCTGTTTAATGAGGCACACGAATCACAGCCCCACTGCACTGGGGCTCATCAATCTATTCAGCAGCCCTACGGAGATCGTAGGGGACAGCGCCATGCAGGTGCTCAAGGCATTTGACTTCCAGGTCAAGGGCAGGAACTGATGTGCAAGCTCCAAACAGGCACAAAAGACTGCATATTCCTCTGGCTAGGTGCATGGCTGCATCATAATGCCTTCATGCCTAGTACAAGCAGAACTAGTATCAATTTAATTTTTACATTTTTATGTTGCTCTTTCTCCAAGAAGCTCTGGGTGCAATACATGGTTTTTTTCCTCCTTCTCACAACAACCCTGTGAGGGAGATGAAGCTTAGCGACTGCCCCCAAGGCCACCCAGGAAGTTTTGAGGCTGAGAGGGGATTTGAACCTGGATCTTCCAACTCCCAAACCACTATACCAGTGGTTCCCAATCTGTGTCTCTACAACCCCGCAGTGAGATCGTGAGACAAGCCTCCAGACCAGGGGTGCTCAATATGTCGATCGCGATCGACTGGTCAATTGTGAGGCAAAATGAATCGATCGCAGGCTTCTCTCCTGTCCACGCATCCCTGGGAGTGAGCCCCGTTGACTCAACTGGGGCTGACTCGTGAGTAGACCTGGAGAGGAGCTGCTGGCAGGCTTCTCTCCCGTCCACGCATCCCTGGGAGTGAGCCCTGTTGACTCTACTGGGGCTGACTTACCTTTCCCCTGTTTTTGCACTGGTATGTATGGAGATCTGCCCCCCCCATTTCCATCTGTTGGTTCTGTGTGCAAGGGGTTTTGCACTGGTCTTGCTGTGATGTCTATATAGAGATCTTCCCTCCCCCACACCTTTCCCCTGTTTTTGCACTGGTATGTATGGAGATCTGCCCCCCCCCAACTTCCATCTGTTGGTTCTGTGTGCAAGGGGTTTTGCACTGGTCTTGCTGTGATGTCTATATAGAGATCTTCCCTCCCCCACACCTTTCCCCTGTTTTTGCACTAGTCTGTATAGAGATCTGCTCCCCCCCCCCACTTGTATTGGAATCGAGGAAGATCTGGTGAGGAGGTAGATGTGGTGTCAGCAGTGGCCCCTTTAAGGGTAAGGCCTGGGCATCCAGCAGAGTGTGCTGCACAGCTGCAGCCACTTGAAGGCAATAGGGCCCTCAGGGATATAAGAGTACCTGAGGCAGGAAGGGCTCCACGTATTTATGTGAGTCAGCCTTTTCCTACATGAAGATCATTAAGTTCCACCATGACTGATGAACATTTGGAAGTGTGCTTGAGGCTGGCTGTCAGCAGCTACTGTCCGGACTATGCATCCTTGGCTGATTCACTTCAGTGCAAGTCATCAAAGTAAACTCAAGTAATTACAAAAATGTTTATAGTTAATTATGTTGTGTTGTGCAATATTGGCTCATGCGGTTATGCAAGGTACACCAACATACATTGTACACATAAATGTTATATGTTATGATGGCGTGAACATTGTAAAAAAAACTCTGGTAGATCTCCGGGCCTTGCTGGGTTTCAAAGTAGCTCTCCAGCCAAAAAAGTGTGAGCACCCCTGCTCCAGACAGTAGCAGAGGGCTCAGCACAGTAAAACCGTGAAGTGGAAAAGCCCTCCCACCTGCCCTGACTCTCTTACCACTGTTTAGAGCAAGGGTGCCCAAACCCCTGGCCCTGGGGCCACTTGTGGCCCTCGAGGATTCCCAATCTGGCCCTCAGGGAGCCCCCAGTCTCCAATGAGCCTCTGGCCCTCCAAAGATTTGCTGGAGCCCAAGCTGGTCTGATGCAACTGCTCTCAGCGTGACAGTCAACTGTTCGAACTCTCACATGGAGCTCCCTCCACTGCTTGCTTTTTCATATCTGTGATGCAGCAGTGGCAGCAAAGGAAAGGCTGGCCTTGCTTTGCGCAAGGACTTTTAAAGGCCTTGAGCTATTGCAAGACCTTCATTCATTCATATGTTCCATCTTTAATATATTCATTTATGTAAACTTATTCAAATTTGAAATGTAAATTAATTCTTTTTTTCCCCCCAGCCCCCGACACAGTGTCAGAGATGATGTGGCCCTCCTGCCAAAAACTTTGGACACCCCTGGTTTTGAGGTTCACATTAGGCCTCAGAACGAGGAAGTGAATGGTGGTGACCTCACTGCAACACACATTTTGTGTATTTGTCATTCACTTCTGGGTTCTGAAGGCGTCTGGGAACCACTGCACTACACCTTCCTGGCTCTTAAGCTGGCTTTCAAACCAGGCAAGACACAGAGAAAACGAGCCATGACTGATTTCTGCTCCCTGACTAGAGCAGTTTCATGATAAAATGTTTGTAAGCCCATTTGTGGTATTCCAACATCACATGTTTCTGTGTGCCTTAGAATAAAAGCTCAGGTGTGCATCATAGAAAAGTAATATGTGAAGAGGTCACCGGAGCAGTTCCTGAACCGCAAGAGATAGAGAGATTCAGCATTCCATTATCGCCAACTTAAGACCGCACTTTGAAGTTCCCCTTCCACCGTTTATCTTCCATCAAAATTCCTTTCACTGCCCACAGCCCACATCTCTCACCACCCTCATTCTGAACAAGCTCCCGTATCTACTTTTCCATCTCCAGAAAATTGCAATGTGGAAGTCACCTCAACCCAACATTCAGCTCAAAGGAAAATACACACACAGTACGACAAACAGGCACTGCACCATGTGGAACACCGTGTGTTGTTTAGCGCAATCTCTTTGGGGCATATGGAGAATCCCTGCAATGTCCAGCTACTTTTTACATTCAAAAAGATCAAGTTTTTCACCCACATTTCTGAAAAACACACAAGACCTGAAAACACACAAGACAACAACTTCACATCTTCACAAGCTGTAGCACAGAAAATCAACACTCTCCAAAATGGTACAATTTGAACTGCACTCATGCTGTGTGTGACGGCATCTTTGGAGACTATTCTTCCCCCAGTCCAGGTGCTCTGAACAGACATGCGCTTCTGCTCCATAGGGGTAAGGCCCACACCAAAATATCTTTAACTTAAGCAGCTCTAGAGTACGTGTCCCGAAACCTTTAGCTGCTAGGGCCTTATGGTGGCTGCAGAGGGTCAATTACAGAAAATAACACATACATCTATAAAAATTTTCACAAGAGAACAATATTTGCAAGCTATGGTGGTCCTTTGCCTGTCTCCCCCTGTCTCTGCTGAGCGCTTAATGAGAACTACCCAGGTCAAAGTCACTTCCCTTAGCAGAGGGAGGAAGGTGGGGATGAAGATTGGGGGAGGAGGGTAGCTTTATTTAATTATAATGCTAAAGGGTTTACCAGAATGGTAAAAATGTATTGGGGCGGTTGGTGTTTGAGGGCCCCAATCTCAGAGGTTCTGATTGTGTCTCTGCAGATCCCATCAGGATCACGGCAAGTGGAAAATCCATCCTTTTACATCGGTGCAGCCCTCCCAGGCTTTGGAGCTTCAAGCACTTTCCTCACCAGCTGGGTGCACTTAAAGTATTAGAGCTCACTATTCACATTCACGCTATTACTATTAATAACTAATCCTAAGAGCTTCCCAAGCACGCTGGGAGAAAAGAGCCTGAAGGCCCAAGGAGGCAGCATACAGGATAAAGGCAGCTCAGGTCCCCTTACCTGCGCACCACTTTTGGTGGAAAAACAGACCCCTCCCCGCCTTATGGATGAAAGGAGACATGGGAACAAATGAACCAACATAACAGACCTCCACATCATGTCCAGTTTGGCCGTGACCTATTATAGATTCCTCTCCTCTCCCAAACTCTTCATGAAATGACAACTTTCTAGGTTTCTTGCAACAACTGAACTGGCTGAAAAGTGGGCTAAACCAGCGGCCTCCAAACTTTTAAGACCCACTTTTTAAAATAACACTCTACTGGGACCTACCTAGCTTCACAAGACTTTCAAAAAGTTTCACCTTACCAGCTGCTCAAGCCTCTGTTTTTATCTTTTTTACTATGATGGTAGGAACTGGGCTTCTGGAGTATTTGTGGAGGTCCACATTGATCGTATTGGGACCATTCTGGTGGCCTTGCATTCCCTTTTGCCTGGCCTTTGGCAGGAATTGAGGCACGTTTGCCTACTCATGAGTAAACGCCCACGTGCAGCGCAGTTTCACTTTGCATAGTTAGGGCTCAATACATTTTCCTAGTCAGCTTGGGGGGAGGGAGGAATTCCTTCTTGTGAGTTTTTGGGGTTCATCAGATTGGCACCGTTCTGGTGGTACTGCCTTCCTCCCAGACTGCTCTTTGAGGTGGACTGTGGAAAATTGGACTCATGAGTAGACATGCACATGAGACTCAGTTTCACTTTCCACAGGGCTCAACACATTTTCCTTGACAGCTATCAGTTTGTCTGTTTCACAACCCACCAACCATCAGGTCGTGACCCACAGTTTGGGAAACACTGGGCTAAACCATTCACTTGCTGGTTGAGACAAGCGCAAGTTGTTTCAACAGACACACAACACAGCCGGACCCTCCTCCACATTCTCTGTTTTCCCCAAACCGCCTGCTCTTTCTCAGGGGCTCTGCAATATTCATGTCTCCGATGACTCGAAAATGGAGATTTTAATCTTGATCTGGTCATCCTTCTGGGGCGGAGGGGAGAAAGAGCAGTGCCTGCCTTTCTGTAATTGGGCCTCTCTCTATTTAGCTATGTGAGAGAATGAAGAAATTAATACAGGGCTTTGGTAAGATGAAAGGGAAAACTTTAATTAAAACAAGTTTTAAAGCCATGAAGATGATTTTTATTTTATCTTGCTCAGATTAGCAGCCATCCTGAGATTACACTTGGAATGCAAATGTACCACTTCTCTACGGGCTAGATATTTGGCTTTGCATACAAAAAGCCCTTCCTCCATATGCCAAAACTCACACCGGTTCCTTCATCTTTATTTTGTGAAAAAGCATACGTTTTAAAACAAATTCAACATCTAAAATTAGATCTGAGCCTTGGTGCTAATGCCAAATGGGCTCCTGAAAATAACATCTGTCTGCACTCTCTACAGGGCTCTCGATATACAAAGGGTGCCTTCCAAACTGTAAGATGGTCTTACAATCCAAAATTCGACACAAGGGAGACAACATAGAGAAAGAAGGGAAATGGACAGAGACGTTGGCAGAGTCAGGATGGTGTAACGGTTCTGGACTTAGACCTGGAAGTTCCAAATCTCTGCTCAGCCATGAATCTTCCTGGGTGACCTGGGGCCAGTCACTATTCCTCAGTTTCACCTACCTCACAGGGTGGTTGTGAGGACAAAACAAGAGGAGGAACCATGAACACTACCCTGAGCAGTGGCAGCCCTGGCCACTGTGCCACCCCGGGGTAAGCCTGGAAGCGCTGCCCCCTGTCCTTCTAAGACCCCTGGAGAGATTTTTCCTTCCCACAACTGGAAATGATGTTTTAATGTTCTCCAGTGGTCTTAAAAGGCCTTCTGAGGGTGAGGAAGATCATGCGCAGACTCTCCAGCCCTGAGAATGCCTCCTGACAGGCAGGCAGCGGGCGTGGGAAGCCCTTGGGGTGGCATGGCTGGGGGGTGCTGCCACCCCCATCTGTGCCACCCAGGAGCACTTGCACCCATGGAACCCCTTCCAGGTACGCCACTGACTCTGAGCTCCTTGACAGTGTAAGAACGTGTGTGTGTGTGTGTGTGTGTGTGTGTGTGTGTGTGTGTAGGGGGGCTGTTTAATTCAGTCACATGCACAAGGTGGCCACAAAGACCCTATGCAGTCTTAAATGGCTTCAATTCCAAACCTACACAACCTCACAATAACATGGCCTTTGTGGCCACCTTGTACTTAGCAAGTGACCACAAAAAGGTAATAAACATGAATTTCAACCACTTGAAACTAATAGTTCCTCCAAACCCACGGCTCGCTACCAGGCTGTCCTTACGACAACACATAAGCAAACCTCATTACTCGTTACCAGGCTGGCCTCACCACAAAACATAAGCAATTTATAGAGTTTGAGGCTACAAGGTACAGTGTAGATGAGGACATAAGTTTAGATGTCTTTAAAAGAAATCATATACATTCACAGTGAGGCAGGAATCTTATGGATGGCTATTAGTCATGACAACTAGCAGAACCTCCAGATTCAGAGGCAGTGAACCTCTGAACAATCGTTGGAGAGGTCCATGGTCTTCAAAAAGACAATGCCTTGTTTGGAGGTAATGGTTGGAAACAGGCTGCAGGGAACTGTGGTCTGATCAAGCGTGGCTTATATTGTTACATCCTCTGCACGTTTGCTCAGAACTAAGTTCCATTAGTCAACAGGGCTCACTCCAAGGAAAGTGTAGATAGGATTGCAGCCTTAATGACTGAGTTTACACTGCTCCCAACGTGGAGGAAGGGTGTCATTTTAGATTTTTTTTCTATCTCGCTCTCCCTTATTCCAAACTGGCTGTTTCAGGCCAGTCAAATGACCACACAGCGGCAGATCTAAAATCGGAAACAGCCTGAGTTGCATTGGCTTCCCTTAATTAAACCTGGGGTCTCTACTCCACAGCAGTTCTAGGGTAAAGGAATTGGAGACATTTAATGAAGAATTATTATTTTTTTAAATCAGCCTTGAAAAATCACAATTTTCAGGATTCCTGACCAAAGCTGGAAGCTATTACAGTGATAGGTTTTGAAACTGGCTTTAAAATCTGCAGTGCAAATATTCTCTCTCTCTCTCTCTCTCTCTCTCTCTCTCTTAAAGAGCATTGATTCAATGGATACCTATCTGGATTGAAGGGGAAGGGGTTACAAGGTGCTGACCCTCCTCAGAGCATCTAGCTTCCTCAGAGCTGTCCAGGGTACTGAAACCATGAACATAAGAAGAGCCCTGCTGGAGCAGGATAAAGGCCCATCTACTCCAGGTTCCTGGATTTCACAGTGGCCCTCAACATGCCTCTGTGGACACACAAGGTTACCAGAGACCTGCATCCTGTTGCCAGTCCCTTGCACCTGACCTTCTGAGACAGCCAGTATACCCATCACGGCTTGTAACTTGTGATGGAATTTTCCTCCACAAAATTGTCCAATCCCCCTTTAATCCATTCTGCCCAGCCTACAGGTGTACACATTCAGTCCCTATTGCATATATGCAACGTTGGGCAGAAATGGCTTAAAGGCATCTAGGCCAGATGCCGTCACTCCATCCTGCCACAAGCAGTTCCACAGATGAATTACACGCTGGGTAAAGAAATATTTTTTTGTCTGTTCTAACTCTCCCGCCACTCAATTTTAGTGGCGGTCGCCTGGTTCTGGTATTGTGTAAGAGGGAAAAGAACATCCCTCTATCCACTATATCCATCCCCTGCATAATTTTGTATGTTTCAATCATGACCCCCCCCCCCTTTCAGGCACCTTATTTCTGGACCTCTACCCAGTCTCACCTTTGTGGGTCTCTCTGCTAGTGGGCCAGATGCAAACAAATTTCCTGGGACAAGAATTTCCAAAGACCAAGCATCGGATGTGGAACACTCTCGCACAGACTCTTACAAGTCATGTCTTGCGGTTCGTTCATCACCATGCCAGTGAACCTAGAGTTCTGATGCCCGCTGAACCCTGGAACAATCTGACAATCCCAACCCTCAGGGCAGAGCTCTTGCTCTCTTCCCACAGCCCAGAGCAAGGAATAGGCTTTTAACTGTGCTGCTGCAGATACAATTCAGTCTCCTAGGCTTCAAGTTCCACACCAGTGCTGTTTTCTCCAGTCGAGTCATAAACTGGTATGGCCTGTCTCGATGTAATGGACAGTACTGACAAGAGTGCATCCTAAAACCTCAGACGCAGCAGAGCTTGTGCCCGCAGTCTGACAATGCTGGCATTTAGACCCAGCCCATTATCTGTGCCTTGAGCCATTAGTTTCATATTGAGCTTTCTTTAGGAAACAGAAGGAACTGAATCAATTTCTTGGGAGGATAAACTTGCAGCTACAAAGGGGAAAAAGCTACAATTACACTTTTCAGCCATGAAAAGTAAATCAGATGGTGCTGAAATCCCAGCAGAAAACACAGATTAATTAAAGTCTGCATTTTCTAAATCTGCTATTCAGCTCAACACAGCTGGCTTTTTAAAAAATTATTCCTTTGCTGCAATTTTCATTGTATGTTCTTACCACTTATATGCTGTTAGAAAAGAAAAGAAATATTAAGGGATGTTGTTGGTTATTGAAAGCTTACATGGAAAAGGATGCGTGATCATGTGACAAACTTAATTAATCACACCTTCCCTCCCCCCCTGCATCCACTTGAACTTTAAGAAGGCAAGACGGTGTAATCTATTGTTGCAAATGCTGGAACCATACTGGAACTTAGTAATTTTCAGTTAGGACTCATGGCCACATGTATATCTTACTAATTTCTTGGATTTTTTTTTATTATTTAAAAAAAAAATTTCAATTATGTAAAAATGAAATTTCTATTTGGAATTTTAATGTACACATCTAAAAAGAGAATAAGAATGCACAGTAAAAAGAATCACATCAATATGAACCTACAGTGGGCTATGTCCGATGTAAGGGAGGGCACCAGGATGCAGGTCTCTTGTTATTTGGTGGGCTGCTGTGAGATACAGGAAGCTGGACTGGATGGGCCTATGGCCTGATCCAGTGGGGCTGTTCTTATGTTGGTCACCTTATACCAAGGCAGACCATGGGCTGCAGTGATGTTCAGGCATCCCCCCGTATCCATGGAGGATAGGTTCCTGCTGCTACTGCAGACACTGGAAACCCTGGATAGTGGCGAGCTCTACAAGAAGCGATTCACAAATTTCCCCCATCAGGCAAATTACTTACCTTTGTCTGATTGCAGCCCTCCTGCCTCTATCTCTTTGGTCTCTGTGCTGCCTTCAAAGGCTAACAGGAAGCACGAACAGCTCACAGGAAGTGGGGTGGAGAACTGAAAGCAATGCAAAGCGAGCAACACGCTGTTTTCAGCCCTCCAATCCACTTTCTGTGAGCTCTTTCCTGCTTCCTGTTAACCTTTGCAAGCAGCGCAGAGACAGAAAGAGGAGAGAATCAGGAGGGCTGCAATCAGACAAAGGGTGCAATCCTAACCAATTTTCCAGCACCAAGGTAAGGGCAATGCAACTCCAAAGTAAGGGAACAAACACTGCCTTACCTTGAGGAGGTGTCTGTGACTGCCCCCCCCCAACTGCAGGATGCAGCACATGCCCCACTGGCACAGCTATGCCAGTGCTGGAAAGTTGGTTAGAATTGCACCCAAAGTCAAGTCATTTGCAGGATGGGGGGGTGGGGAGAACTGCAGATAAGTGAAACCGCAAACATAAGACCCGTGGATATGGAAGGGGGGCTGGAGTGGCGAATTCTAGGCACCTGCTGTGTTTGCCAACTGATGGCTGGGTAATTGAACAATAAAACATTTTCCTGATTTCTACCAAATTTTTGTCATAAGCAGTTTTGTGTGTGGGGGAGGATATGTGGGCAAGTTTCCCCACATTCTGATCCTTGCCTCCGAAAAGGCATTTCCGAACACGTTGCGCAACACCTGCAAAACGCCATTCCCAGCAGAAAACCACCTTCCTAATGCCTAAGCTGAAAACAGATACGCTCCCAACGCAAGTGCTGTCTTCTTTCCTCCCCCCTTTAAAAAAAAAAATCTGTGCCAACAATCAAAGCAGCAGCTTGCACTCTCCAAAGGAGGTGAAATTGCCACAATGCGCCTGTTGCCTTAAACGCACTCGGCAGCTCAACTCAATCATTATCAACATATTTCATCGCTCCGCCACAACTGTTCCTCCCCCACGGAACAGAGCACCACTCTCCAAAACACAAGCCACTCTCCCTTCCTTTTCAAATGAGAAGGTAAGAACGAAGAAGCCTCTGTTCCCTCCCCCGGCCACCCCTTTCAACACAAAACATAATTCGCATCATCTAATATAGCCGTGTTAATATTAGCAGGAAAATGACTTCTCGGTGCGGTATCACCCACATTGAGCATGCATGTGCTGCTCTCGAGGATGCTCTTTCCCTGATTCCCACTGGAAGTAAAACAACACACCCCTTCCCATTGTGACAAGGAGTTCTGGAGGTGAGACCAGGCCTGGTGGTATGTTGTGTTGGGACTCAAGATCAGGCACATGGGTGATCCTGGGGACAAAGGCTGGTCACCCAAGCTGTGCAGTGGGGTATGTAACCATCCTGGACAGAGCAGGTCAGGCAATCTGCTGCCTGGGCAGGTATAGCTAGATCTACTCAAACACTAAGATTTTACATTAGGATCTCTCCCTAGAAAGTGTGGCCTGGAGGCTGAGTTGCTGCCTTTCCTGAAGAAAGCTAAGCAGGATCCGCTTGGGTGTTGCTTTAGATGGGTGACCAGAATCTACTGGCAAGAGAAAAGGAATGTGGAGTCAGCTGAAAAGGAAAGGAAAGAAATAAATCTGTTCCAGTATTTCCAAAACCCAGAATGTTCAACCATCTGAACAGAGTATCTGACTCAGGAAGTGAATGAATCTGAAAGTTGCCCTTGGCCTGATTTTGTCATACTTTTCTCCCTGCCTGGCTCACTTCCAGAGTCATGCTGGGACAGATGTAACTTCCTCTGCATTGGTTGCACAGACAGTGGCTCCCTCCATATGGAGATGTCTGAAGAGCCTGAAAGACACTCCGATAGTCCAAGCTTCTACAGAAGACATTCAATTGCTGTGAATTTCCATCTGTACATTAAATATATTTGAACAGATGAAGACATCTAACACATCTAACTCAGTTCCACCCACACCAGACGTTCCCAAACTGGGCGTTGTGATGTGTTTCTGGGGTCATTGCAGGATTGTTGTTGGCAACCTTCAGTCTCGAGAGACTATGGTATTGCGCTCTGAAAGATGGTTCTGGCACAGCATCTAGTGTGGCTGAAAAGGCCGATTCGGGAGTGACAATCCCTTCCACACTGGGAGCAAGTGCAGTCTGTCCCTGGTCTGTCTCCCTGGCTATGGGCCTTCCTTCTTTGCCTCTTTGCCTCAGTCTGTTGGCCAAGTGTCTCTTCAAACTGGGAGAGGCCATGCTGCACAGCCTGCCTCCAAGCGGGCCGCTCAGAGGCCAGGGTTTCCCACCTGTTGCGGTCCACTCCTAAGGCCTTCAGATCCCTCTTGCAGATGTCCTTGTATCGCATTGCAGGATACACACTGGCTAAGCCTCTCAGCATTGTGAGTGTGTCAAGACAAGCTAGATTGCCGCGTGAAAGTCTGGAGTGGCAAGCTGGGCTCTCTGCAGAGCTGCAGAAGGGCCTGCTCACCCTCCCTGGACCGTATGATGTTATTTTTGAAGGCTGTTTTGACATGATCTGGAAGTTAGTAGCGCTGACATAATCATGTCAGCGTGGCATCACATCATCACCACTTACTTCTGGGTCCAGAGTTCAACAAAAGCATCACAGGCCAAGTGAGTTTAGAAAGCACTGGTCTGCGCTGCCTGGCTTAAGACAGTGGTCTTCGCTACCCAAGCCTGAGGAGAGGGAACCTGGAACAGTCCCCTTCCAAAGAAGTGCTCTTCTATTCAGCCACAGCCCTATTTCCCTACCTCCTTTCAGCATCCAACTTTATCATCCTCCTCTTTGCATTTCAAAGCCAACCTCCACTGGCCAAAGCTCACACAGTGTCACCAAGAGCTGAGCAACACACACCATCAAAGTCTGAATTCTAGTGTAAAATGATGCAAAAGTAAATGAACGCAAAACAGATTTTTAAAAAACTCTTACTTCTCTCCTAGCAAATTCCCAATGGACAGAGTAGCCCTTTAGAAATGGGCTATGTCAGAATGCCAGATGCAAGGGAGGGCACCAGGATGAGGTCTCTTGTTATCTGGTGTGCTCCCTGGGGCATTTGGTGGGCTGCTATGAGATACAGGAAGCTGGACTAGATGGGCCTGTGGCCTGTTCCAGTGGGGCTGTTCTTATGTTCTTAACTACAATTCCCAGGAAGCCTTGCAGGTCTCTTGTTATCTGGTGTGCTCCCTGGGGCATTTGGTGGGCTGCTGTGAGATACAGGAAGCTGGACTAGATGGGCCTATGGCCTGATCCAGTGGGGCTGTTCTTATGTTCCTTCCCAATCCGCGGGTTCAGCACCTATGGATTTGACCCAATGCAGGTTTAGAACCTGCGTAAACCTCCCGGACGCAACCACAGGTTGTGTCTGGTAGGCATTTTGAAGCACGAGAACTTTGCACACAACCTCCTTGCGTCTCAAAACATGAGATCTGACTGCAGATTACATTATCCACCGTTTTTCGCATCCAAGGGGGTTCCAAAAATGGAACCCCTATGGGTGCTGAGGGCTGACCTGTTACTGTACAGTACAGACCATCCCCCCCCAACCCACCAGAAACAGTATAAAACATTGTGTGTTGGTTTTGCACCTCTGGGGGGGGGGGTAGATACTACACAACACATCCAGAGGAGAGAGGGTGCTATGCTGAAGATGTAATAATGACCTCTGCTGTATATAAAACCCTAAAAGAAGAAAACCAACTGAAACACAATGGAAAAGCAATAATTAAAAGTAAAGGAATTATGATTGTATGGATAAAAAAAATGTTCTCACAAAGAAGCTTCTGTAATCTTCTGTTAATGCATGGTGGAGTTTTAATAAAATGAGTCATAAAACACTCACATTCTGATCTTTTCCTACAGCCAGAGCTGGTTTAATTAGCTCCAACGAATTATACAAAATGGGGGGATGGATTGCTAATAGAGCCATTCCACACCCCCACCTCTAAACTACTAATAAATGACATAACCTTGACACCAGAATTCATTTCTTGCAGAAGTTTAACAGGATGTGACTTTAACATTTATTTCAGTTCTCCTCCCCCCCTCCCCCAACAATATTTAATAGTTCTGCCAAGCACAATGACTTTTTTTTTTAACCCACCAAATCAGCAAACTTTCATTGGCATTTCTAGAATTGGAAATGGACAAGGTTCTTTGCAATGTTTACAAGACACACACAAAAAGAGACCTTACCTGCAGGCATATAACCTTAGGCTAGCGCAGTAGTTCCCAACCTCCCGTCCCTTTAAGACTGGGTTGCGAAACTGTTATGGGATCATCCTTGGGCCTGCAGGTAATTTGCAGGCTGGATAGTGTCAGGCCCTGAAGTCTTGGCCTGACTGCGCACAGCATCATGGGTGGAGATGATGCAACATCTGGTGATGCATACCAGGTGACTGTCACCTGGTGAGTCACCCCATATGCCATCAGAGTGACTTTGCACTTTCAGGTCACTCTGATTGGCTATAGCTAGTATATAGTCCAGCGAGGGCAAGCTGGAGTGTAGGAGATGCAGAGTGGATTTTGTGCCGAAGGCTACGTCAGTGTGATTCGTGATTGTGTGTTATCTGGACTGTTGCTGTATATATTGTACGTAGTAAAGAGACATTTGGTGGAGGACTTCTGCCGTGTGTCGTCTGTTTTCCCGGGAGTGCCTACGCTCTGGCCTTGAGAGATAAGTACACCGTGCAGCTGGACAGCCGCTTGCTGTGAACACTTCTTACCAAGCCGTGACAGAAACTTTGGAGGATCCACAAGCAACGGTGCCCGTCACTTCCAGGCTCTCCTCACCGCCACCGACTACAGGGAGATAAGAAACCCTGTAAAAAAATCCTTTCTTATCTCCCTGCAGTTGGCATAGGCAGCAGGGAGAACCCGGACATGATGGGTGCCATTGACTAATGTCTCTGCTGGTCACCAAACCCCTTAAGACAAGATGAATTTTAAAATGTGGTACCTGGGGAGTTGCAACTCTCAGGTTGGAACCACTGGGCTAGATAAATATGACAGAGCCCGTGTGCAGTTGCCACAAACATTTCGCCCCACATCCCCTTCCTGTGAACATTTCACAACACAAAACATGCATTTCCAATATTGCAGGGGAGAGGAAACAAGTAAGGCCATTACATAATCTTGTATGTGTGGACGCATACTATAGATCAAGTGCTCAAAATGTTCCCCATTGGCATCTATGCACCACTGACATTGACTAAGGGGGTCTGTAGACATCCACCAAGGTGTGTGCTGGGAAGGTTTTATATACACACACAGCCCTCTTCAGTTGCTTCCCTTAGATGTTATGAGTGTTGCAGGTTTTCTACAATGAAGTATGCACTAATTAGAGCTCATTAAAAGGTGTGCACATTTTTTTGAGACACCCTCTATGTTTCCATACGCAGCCAAGCATTCTAGCTCTCCATCTTGACTCAGGGGTGCCTGACATTTGCTTGTAAAAACCTACACAGTGTCCTGTTCCAGCTGTGGTCAGTTTCCCTCTTTCTCAGCTGTCTTTGCCCTACCATACACTAATTTTCCCATGTGCACCTCTTGGAAGACATTCCAGTTAAGTCAGTGTTTCTCAAACTGTGGGTCGGGACCCACTAGGTGGTTCGCAAGTCAATTTCAGGTGGGTCCCCATTCATTTCAATATTTTATTTTTAATATATTAGACTGGTATGTGACTGCATTTGGGGAAATGTTACACATCTGTACTTTTAACAGGCCACTATGTATATGCTTTTAATAATGATAGTCACTGCTGTGGAAGTGTGGGTAGGACTGCAGCTTAGGACTGTTAAAAATTTTCCTGCTTGATGATGTCACTTCCAGTCATGACATCACTTCTGGTGGATCCTGACAGATTCTCATTCTGAAAAGTGGGTCCCGACACTAAATGCTTGAGAACCACTAAGTTAAGTTGTAGACATACCTCCACGTTTACCATAGATCCAAATTGCTGAAGATCTGGAGAGCAGAATGCATTGATTTGTGGAACTTATTCGTATGGGCATTGTGAAAAATAATTCAATACTGAGCAAAATAATTCAGCTTTGGTGCTCATGAGTGGAAGGAAGTCTTTTCCCTGAAATGCCTTAATGAGAATGATACATAAAAAGCATCTGCAGTTTCCACTACGCCGTACCTCAAAGTCAACTCAGCAAATGTCATTTTGCTAACACGGTTCTCTTCATTGAGCATGCTAATTAATTATGACAGCAAAACGCTTCTTCGTTCCAGCTCTCCAAAACACACAAACACACAGTTTCCAGAGAGGCAGGCCTGACAACAATGGATGCGTTTGTGCAACCCTGACTGATTCTCTTATTTGAGGCATATTCAGAGTTGGTTTGCCGGCTGAAACACAGCTGTCTGGGGACCATCATAACGCATCTAAGATCAGACCCACTTCCACATTTTTTCTTTTCTTTTTCCCTGCAGGCCTCTGCTCTCTTCTCTCCAAAGCTCAGGAGCAGTTAAAATTCAGCGCCACGTGTCAAGCATCAGATGGCTTGTGAAGTCACTGCTTGAGGAATGATGTATCAGGAAAGACTAAAGGTTCAGGTAATTGTGTGTGTCCACAAAGAGCTGTGAAGCTGCATCTTTTACACAATCCAGCTCACAGGGCGTTCTTGAGTTCACTTTACACAGACCAATGGTTTGGATATAAGACGTCTTGGGTGACCTGTGACCATTCACACCACAGTAACATACCTGCATGAATGGCCACAAGGGCAACCAGAGCTCCAAAAAGGTCCAAAAAGGACAATACGCTGCTGGGGACTGAGGCTGCAATCCTAACCACACTTTCCTGAGAGTAAGCCCTATTGAACAAAATAGGACTTACTTCTTTGTAGACCTGGTTAAGATTGTGCCCTGAGTGTCTGCCTTCTCCACCCACCTTAATCCAGCACTTCTGCAGAGGCAGTGAGCAGATGCAACAGTTTGGGACTGCTCCATTTGGATTTAGAGCCTGGAGCCCTCCCAGTTGTCAGTCAGAAGCCCCAAGACTTCAGGCAGAGCTTTAATTTAGTTCTGTAGTATAACACTGCACCCTTAAAATCCACCCTGGCAGACCCCAAAAGGGGCCCGTATTGACTTGGATTGGGGGGGCAGGGGCAAAAGAGAAAGGAAGATGGCACCCTTTGAAATCAGCACAATTATTCTTATTTATTTATGCAATTAATAGCAAAATAGTTTGGCTGTACTTGTCGTAAGAGGCGACTAAACAGCTACCGGGTAGATGGGACTTGTCAGCCTGGGAAGGCAGCTCATCTGAGAGAAGGAAAACTCTGATCCCAAACCTCCACTGCCTTGTGGCTACATCCAGTTTTGGAAAAGGCTTCAGGAGTCAACCTCGAGGCAAAATCTGGAGCCGGAGTCCCTGAGGCAGTTCGTGGCTGAACACAGTCACGTTCTGGCAACTCCTGCGACGCCGCTGGAACCAACCGTATTGACCTCTGCCTTTCCATTGGACCATTTCAGCAACGTGGAGAGGGTGGATTTGCTGCATGGGTAACAGTCTATCCTCCATATCTACTTTACCCAGGCTTTGCGCACTGGAGAGGACACTGTTCCGGAACCACTATTCAGAGCGCGATACCATAGCCTTTTGAGACTGAAGGATGCCAACATGGAATAGCAAAAGAGTTAATTGAGAAATAAAAATATATTATAGATGTTCATAAATGTTATATTACTATTGAATTTTTTTTTTTTTTAATCCTCTTGCAGTATGGAGACAAAGGAAAGATCTGGACAGACAATAGGACTGTGTAATTTCACTCTGGAGGAAAAATACACAAAAGCAGCACTGTGCATTTAAGCAAGGCTTGCAATTGTAGGGAGGTTTTAGGCTGCTTTTTAAAGGATGCAGCATGGAACCATTTAAGTGGCACACACAAGGACAACCCCACCTTTGTTAACAAAAAAAACGGGGGGAGGAGAACAGGGGGATCCAAGCCTTATTATTTTAATACAGTAAATTGGTCCCTAGCTTTAAAGAAAGATTCATGAGAGGCACCGGGACAGCCACAAATACCATATCCTGCATACCAAATATAATTGAAGCCCAGGAAATCCTGAGGTTTAGTCATAACATACAAAATGAATTCCCCCAAGAAACAGGCGCTCGCCTTATTATGTTGAGCATCTGGGCTTCGCTGCAAGCCCAGAGTTCCAAATTTGGAGCCATTTATCCTAAATGTCTCTGAAAGGTTATGGCATCTTTTGAAGATTAATGCAAAGAAACACTAAACATGGCCTGCTGCAGACTGCACAGTATGGGGACATTCTGTGATGCACACAGGCTAGGACTCATTAGCTCCATTATACAAAATTCACAGCCTCTCTTGATCACCACATACACACCAAGTCATTAATTCTTCTTTTAAAGGGGAGGGACTCTGGGTCTTGCAGAGCAGAGAGAGAGAGAGAGAGAGAGAGAGAGAGAGAGGCATGCACTTTCAGAAATGGCTTCGCAAAACTAAAAATTACTACAATACGATCTAAACCAGTGTTTCCTAACCTGGGGGTTGTGACGCCCCAGGACAGTGGGAAATAACTCCTTAAGGGGAGTGGCAACTCGGTGACGGCACCTCTGGATTTGCGCTGCTGCCAACAACTAAGTAAAGAAAAGGGGTTTTAGGACTACCAGTCTGCCACTGCAAAGAGATCAGTCCCCAAACTTCTTTATTTTACTTAGGTGGCAGCAGAAACCCAGAAGTGCCATTGCCACCATCACTGCCAAGTCACCACCCCACAACCACTCAGTGGTTCCCTTACCTCCAGGTAGGTTGGGAACAACTGATCTAAGGCTTGCCACTACTCAACTATGACAGCCAATTCCATTTAGGAATCACCAACATAGTGCTGTGTTAGGAGGCCAAGGGTAGGGTGATCCTGCATTTAGTTCCCTCCAGCATGATGTAATCACAAAATGCAGAGTGTTAATTGCAACATCTATTTGGAAGATTAGAGCTGTCAGTCAACAGTTTTGTTGCTTGTTGCAATCTCTCTCTCTCTCTCTCTCTCTCTCTGTGTGTGTGTGTAAAATAATCAATTCTGCTTTTAAGATATATTTAGAACAGGTTTCTTGAGAGAAGAACTTCTTCAAAGATTTCTGTAAAACATGAAATGCATTTCCCAGTGCAAAAGGAGAATAAATTGCTACTTAAACTTTCTCCCATTGTCTATTTGCCTGCAATTTCCACATCACTTACCACTCTCTCTTGTGTGTCTGCCCTTTTGTTTAGTCTTACCTTTGGCATTCCTTTAATTCCTATTCAGAGATACCTGACACCTTTATATTAAAACCCACAATACATATCATATATGTGCTTCAGAGAGAGAGAGCGGCGCTGTTCAGAACTAATAGATGCAGAACTGACAAGGGAGGGGACATGAATCCTCCTTCCCAAGTTGACTGGAAAAAAAGATTTCTCCAGTTAGTGACAGAGATCTTTGTCAACAGCAGGCGTTTCAAGGACCAGTGACGTGGGCAATCATCCTCCATCAACTCTACTACAAATATTAATCATTTTTAATGGCACACCGCGGATTCTAGATGTCCAGAGTCTGTATAGATGCTGACCTGACCAGGACTGGCACATCCAGGAGGCCAACTGAAACAGCTGCCCCAGTCAGCAGATGGGCGGGCAGTGCCCATCTCTGTCCTTCCACTGATCCTCTATCTCCTTCCACTCCCTGGACTGGAAAATGCTGCAGATTAAAGTGAAGACAACAGGTCTCTGCCCCAAGGAACATACTATTTAAATCATACCTTGGGGGGGCACTGCTTCCCGAACTGTGAAGCCATGGAAACCAGCTACAGGAGCCACAGAATCCTTGTGAAAAACTCACTGCCCTATATAAGAACATAAGAACAGCTCCACTGGATCAGGACACAGGCCCATCTAGTCCAGCTTCCTGGATCTCACAGGGGCCCACCAAATGCCCCAGGGAGCACACCAGATAACAAGAGACCTGCAAGGCTTCCTGGGAATTGTAGTTAAGAACATAAGAACAGCCCCACTGGATCAGGCCATAGGCCCATCTAGTCCAGCTTCCTGTATCTCACAGCGGCCCACCAAATGCCCCAGGGAGCACACCAGATAACAAGAGACCTCATCCTGGTGCCCTCCCTTGCATCTGGCATTCTGACATAGCCCATTTCTAAAACCAGGAGGTTGCACATACACATCATGGCTTGTAACCCGTAATGGATTTTTCCTCCAGAAACTTGTCCAATCCCCTTTTAAAGGCGTCCAGGCCAGATGCCGTCACCACATCCTGCGGCAAGGAGTTCCACAGACTGACCACACGCTGAGTAAAGAAATATTTTCTTTTGTCTGTTCTAACTCTTCCAGCACTCCATTTTAGTGGATGTCCCCTGGTTCTGGTGTTATGTGAGAGCGTAAAGAGCATCTCTCTATCCACTCTGTCCATCCCCTGCATAATTTCCAACATATCCAACATATTTTCCAGTTTCCAACATACAGGATTGCAGCCCTAATGGGGAGCTGCGGCCAGTAACTCACTAGATCAAGGGATAAAGTTGATAAAGTTTGGGAACCACTGGGCAAAGGAATGGCTAACACTCACTTTATTTTCAAAACAAAATCGGTTTCTCTTTTTATATTTGGCTTTCGGTACCAAAAACAACAAAACCAAGACGCTTGATACAGCCAGTACTCTCTTCCATCCTGATCTCCTGGAACTGCAGCAGCTGTTCTGCTTTAAGTCCCTAGGCAGGACAATCTGCCCATTTTAGTTTGCTTTTAATAAAGGAGAAAACAAAAGAAAATTAAACTAAGAATGGAGGAACACACACACGCACACACACACACACACGCACACACACACGTCTAACAGCCACTGGCCAGAATGCTATTCTAAGATGAATGGGGGGAGTTGCTCTCTCCCCTGCTAAATTTTTGAGAAGCATGATTTTTAAAAAGTGCTTCTTTATCTGGCTAGTGCGGGCTTTAAGGCCATCAGAGTCTTGTGGATGCAAATCCCATAAACACATGTGGGAGAATAAAATACAGTTTTATTTTTTTCACAGATGTTGGCGTTTTCCAAGGTCAGAAGTGCAGAAAGCGGGTTCTGTGTTTTTATTCACAATTCACATTATAATTATAAATTATAATCGTTTTGAAAGTCATCTAGGTAGGTGATACAGGTAGCATAGTGTCAGCAGATGCAGCCACAGTCATAAACCATGCACTTCCCCTTAAATAATAAACAAAAACCACATAAAATGGTTTTATTTTTTCAGATTTGGGTTGTGTTTTTTTTTGTCTTCTGCTCAACAATGAGACACGCAGAAATAGTGTGATGTGTTTTTATTTTGTTATCACCATTTTCTCCCACCTCCCATAAAATGAATACTGCACAGAACTAGCTTCTTTGGTCATTCCTGAATTGGCTGCCAAACAATTACAAAATTCTATACATGCCGGGCCTCTCCCCATCGTCCCCGTCCCCCCCACAAGCAGATTTACAAAACTGTTCCTGGCAGGGATGACAGTGCAAAAAAATCCCAGCTGTGCCCGGTTTGTCCCGTGGTGGCTCTACCTATAGTCACACCTGGAGCAAGTCCATTTTCCCAAGGAATCCAGACCAGTGTGTGTGGGTCTGTCAAACCCCACTTTCCTTTGCATCCTTTGCCATCACTTCTGGGAATGCAGCCCAGGGACTGCAGAGTTTCAAATTCCGTGGGAACAGAGACTTGCTTTTCAATCTACTTTGCTAAATTTCTACTAATTGCTTTTAACATACTTCCTCCGCCAGTATCTTCACAGCTTAATGCCTCCTGGTCATCCCTCCGGGAGTTTTTTCAGAAAGAAAATGAAATCTAAATGCATTCCAGTGATGTAATTGCTGTCGGCCTTTGTAACAAATACTCCCTTCCTAACCAATCTCTGCTTTAATCAAAGTTTTAAGATTAATGAAAACAAAGGGAATATACCAGAGTTCTATAAACAGCTTAATAACCCATAAACTGGGTAAGGCATAACTCAGCCTACTCTATTATAAATCCTACAGTTAGAAAATGTGTTTTACAATATTATGTTTCCTGATGCAATTTGTCATCATTCCCCTCCCCCTGCCCAACCTTCCCCAAAACCAGTATCGTAGCCAGAGAGGTGGTTGCACTTTAAGTACTGCAGGCGCATGTAAGTGCCTCTTTCACCTGACAGCAATGCACAGGAAAGGCCACCTGGTTTGGAGAGCACCTGCACCAATGTCTCTGCCTAGAATAACTCAGATGGTGAGTGGGAGGGGCCACTTGTACTGTGCTTCCACCTCCCCCCTGCTACACTACTGCCCTGAACATCAGACTTACTGAGACACTGAGGCCTGTCGCACACAAAAGACTGACAGCTCTCGCAGGCTGGTTAAATTCTGCATTTCCATAAAGAAACCAATCATGTGAATGCCAATAACACAACAGTACACACACACAGCTTGTTTTGCTTTGACTGCATTCATCAAGCTTGATGGTTCCCTTCTTGCATCAACTTGGAATATCTTCCCGCATTCACATCTCACGCTCCTGCTACTTACTCAGAGCCAATTAGATCTCATAAAATGGATTCAGAGCTCTTTTGCAGATCTCCACGCAAAGGCCTTTTCATTTCAACAAATCCACCCTTGGCTCTTCACTACACGCTCTCGTTGCTCACTCAGAAATTTCAATCAAGTAGAATTGGAAAAGTCAATAGCCGAAGTTCAGTGCTGTGAAGTTTCCCAGGAGCTACCCATTTAATGCACTTTATAGAGCGTATCTCTAGAAACCCCCATTTCCCTCATCTCTGGGGGATAGCGGTGCCTCTAGGGGGACCCCTTAATGCAGCCCCTGAAGAAAATCACTAGCGCTCTTCTGCAAATAAAGGCACGTAGGAGGTGTGCCAATCCGCTACACAAGAGAAAAGATGAAAACAATCTTTTGAACATCTTCAGCTGAGGGCCTATCCTGGTGGAATCCCACACATCAAAAAGGAGAGAGAAGAAAAGTTTATTCAATATATTCAGAATATTTGCATCTTGCATTTCCATGATACAGAATGGGATGCCCAAGGTGGCCAGCAATAAAAGCAAGTGTATGTTGGCATCCTTCAGTCTCTGAAGACTATGGTATTGCGCTCTGAATGGTGGTTCTGGAACAGAGTGTCCTCTCCAGTGCGCGAAGCCTGGGTAAGGTAGATATGGAGGATAGACTGTTGCCCATGCAGCAAATCCCCCCTCTCCACGTCGCTGAAATGGTCTAATGGAAAGGCAGAATCCAATACAGTTGGTGTCGCAGGAGTTGCCAATACAGCGTCGCAGGAGTTGCCAGAACGTGCCATGAACTGCCTCAGGGACTCCGGCTCTGGGTTTTGCCTCGAGGTTGACTCCTGAAGCCTTTTCCATAACTGGATGTAGCCACAAGGCAGACGAGGTTTGGGATCAGAGTTTTCCTTCTCTCAGATGAGCTGCCTTCCCAGGCTGACGAGTCCCATCTACCCGGTGGCTGTTTAATCGCCTCTTGCGACAAGTACAGCCAAACTGAGGACCTATTCTTATCCCCAGCCCCCAGGGAAATAGAAGCAAGTACATAAGAAAGGAAGACAACCATCCATAGAAACAGAACAATTTATTTAAAAAGCTGGAAGCTAAGAAGATCAGGCCCTCCATAGGCCCAACAGAATAATAGGCTTTTCACCTGCTGTCTAAACACAATCAAAGAGGGAGACAACAATGCAGTGGTGATGCACCTTCACCCCACCCAATTTTTTTGGTTAAAACTTTTTATAGAGATATTTCAAGGCGGTTTCTTTCATTGCATTCTGCATGAAATTATGCATCGAAATGATATATAACATGATGGCATTATTCAAAAATAGCAAGACCTTAAAAATTTTGGTGAGTAGTGGTGACACCCCTCCTGATGCTATGGGTTAACAACCCTTTTTTTAGCTTGAAAAGTCATGTTGGCAGGATGAATTAGAACAGAAAAGTGAGTCTGTACGTCCTCACCACCCCTCCCGCTCCCAAGTTGACTTTCAGGGCAAAAAATGGCCACCAAGTGACAGTTACAAGAGTGTTAATGTGCAGTTTGGTCCAATGTTGCCATAATTTTCACCCTGACACAGACCGGTAGCATAGCTGCAGGGGGTTACGTGATTTGCAGGTCTCACAATGTGCCATGTAAGCGCCCCCCCCCTCACTTGCCATTGGAGCCATTTTGGGCATCCATTCTACCCAGAATGGCTCTGATGGTGAATGAGAGGGGCGTTTTGAGGCCTGCAATACCTCACCGCCCCCTATAGCTATGCTAATGATGCAGACAAAAACCCAGAACCAACCAATGGACAACCAATAGTGCAACTTGACTTCACTCAACTGGAAATGTAGCATACATTTTTAATCACGCAGAACAATAACATGCTGCTTACAGGAACAGAGAGAAATAGATGTGATTCTAAGACAGGATTATCAAGTCAGGGGAACTACCAGTGCCTCAGAGATAGACGTGCACAGACATGGAGAGAGTCATTCCCTACTCTCTCCACTTTAGGCGCAAAGCTTCCAGGGATGCCAAGGTGACAAGGAAGGAGTGCCATGGAAGCCTTCCTTTTCAACTGGGACATGTGGGAAGAATTTCACATTACTCTGGCAAAAAAGCCAACACTGTAAAAGCCAGACAAAGATCAGCACACGGCCAAAGATCAAATGACAAGTGAAGTCAGTGTGCATCTTAATCAAGCTAATTATCTCATCTTTGCTAGAGAGTCCCACAGAGCACCTCCAAACAGACCACAAATATATTTCAATCTGCTTTAAAAACACATCCTCTCTTCAACGAGCAAAGGGTGATGCACATGATTCTCTTCTCCCCCCATTTTTATCCAGGTAGGCATGCTGCCATTAGGGCTCTGGAGGCTGTGAAGTAAACCCCTGGACTGGGTTCCCACCCATGCCCACCTCCTGTTGACCCACTGAGCACTTGTGCTGAGAGTTCAGGGATCCATTCAGACAGGTCAGCCCTCTGAAAGATGTGGGCCCTCAAGTGGCATCCAACCTAGAATGTTGCCCCCAAAGGCAGAATAGGCTGAGAAAGAGAATGACTGACCAAAGGCAACCCAGTGAGCTTTATGGCTTTGTAGGGTATCCTAAAATGGGTGGGTCTCCCTGGTCACAGCCCACAATCTCAACAGCTACACTGTTTGGTTCCTGCTGGTTTGCACCTGTGTTTTAGTGGGGTCTTCATTGTTTTAATATTTGTTAGAGGCACCCTCAAATGTCAGAGAAATGGGATATAAATGCCACAGATGCAAAATAAACAAACAGGCGTAAGTTTGGACTTTGGACCCTTGGAAATGGCCTTATACCAAATCAGATAATTGGTCTGTTGGGCTCAGTATGGTCAACCCTGATTGCCAGTGGCTTTCCAGGGCTTAAGACAGGAATTTTTCTCTTTCCCATCTGGAGATGCTGGAAATTGACTCCTGGACCTTCTATATATACATACATACATACATGTTGGCAACCTTCAGTCTCGAAAGACTCTGGTATCGCGCTCTGAAAGGTGGTTCTGGAACAGCGTCTAGTGTGGCTGAAAAGGCCGATTCGGGAGTGACAATCCCTTCCACACCGGGAGCAAGTGCAGTCTGTCCCTGGTCTGTCTCCCTGGCTATGGGCCTTCCTTCTTTGCCTCTTAGCCTCAGATTGTTGGCCAAGTGTCTCTTCAAACTGGGAAAGGCCATGCTGCACAGACTGCCTCCAAGCGGGCCGCTCAGAGGCCAGGGTTTCCCACCTGTTGAGGCCCACTCCTAAGGCCTTCAGATCCCTCTTGCAGATGTCCTTGTATCACAGCTGTGGTCTACCTGTAGGGTGCTTTCCTTGCACGAGTTCTCCATAGAGGAGATCCTTTGGGATCCGGCCATCATCCATTCTCACAACATGACCTATATATAGGTCTATATACAGGTCTTCTATATATAGGTCCAGGCAAAGTAAATATTTTCTCAGCAAGCTTTGGCTCCCCACCTCCTATTTGATTCAAACAACTAGCCCAGCAGTTCCCAAACTTACCAGAGTCATGGCACACTTCTTTTGTGGTGCCTCTTCTTCCTGGCTCTCCCAGGTGCTGCCATCCTGGATCACACAATCCAAGATGGTGATGCCTGAGCCAGCCAGGAAGATGGGTGCCACCATATTTGATCTTACAAGCATCACATATCCAAGATGGCTGTGCCCAGGACAGGCCACCAGGAGCATACCACAGCACCCCTGTGAGTTCTCCACAGTGCCCTCAGGTGCTGTGGTGCACAGTTTGGGAACCAGTGAACTAGCCAATAGGAATGCACAGACTTAAACATAGATCTCTTTGCTTAAACAACATAGATTTACTCCTGCTCCTATCAGTACCACTTTTGGCACTCCAGTGTCTGGCAAAGCAAGATTAGGAGAACCTCCTGCATGTCACCACACAGAAGGAAAACACGTGCACTGGATCTTACAGACTTACCATGCGACCATGCCTCAGTAAATAATATCCACAGGCTCCTTCAGAAGCATTCCCTTTTCTCCTGCTGATCTCTGTCGCTTCGAGGAGGTACTGTGCTAAGAACACAGGAAACCTGCAAAAAAAAAATCATTAATGGATGACAGAGTTTCAGAACAGAATAGCACCCTGGGTTAAGACTACATGATACAATGCTGGGAAGGAACTGGGGGGGGGGGGGATGACAAGGCAAGAAGGGACATTGACACACTGAAACGACAGAAGCTTTCAATTAGCCATTCACCTGGTCACCTGCAGCCAAGACAAATTACTGTCCGACAAACAAGCAAGGTGCATGTTTTGCGAGCACAGAGCCATGTGACTCTCTAATGCTCCCTGCTAACTTTAAAGAAAGGCTACAACCTTTAATTGGCTTGATTAATTGAATAAACCTTTTTTTTAAACACCTGTCAAAGTAGCTCCTGTGAAATGGGAAACTATTTTAAAAAATATCCATTCTACTTAAATTATGTACTTATAAAAACCACAGGGGCATGCACATCTGAGAGGAGGTATTCCCTGTTCTTTCATATAGTAAGGAATGCCTCTCCTGAGATGATACTTACTGCCTAAACACTGGTGTAGTGGTAAATTTTGAAGTGTAGGAATTTCTCATGACACCCCCATGGCCACGCCACATTAAAACCACACACACACACACACACACACACACCCCAACTTTACATTTCTTAACTAGAATGTTCTTTTCCCTCCTTCCACTTACTTCTGTTTTGAAATTTGTATTTCATTTAAACAACAGGTAACTCATTTAATACTAAATCCTAGAGCGGGTTGCAACAGTTTCGTTCAAATGTATAAAAATTGAAAAAAAAATGGATTAAAAGGTATCCCCGATATATATAAAAAGTAAATGACAGCCTATGCATGTTTACTGAAAAGGAAGTCTCACTGTGTTCAATAGGACTTAATCCCAGGTACATTCCAAAACATTTAACCTTCATGACTTGGCCATTGGTCTCCAAACTGGAGACCTCTGCACACTGGGAATTCCTTTCCTGGTGTGACTGGTGCTTACCACTCCAGCACGGCAAAGCTCTTTGTGTCTCCAGATCGAGACAACATGATGCTCCGGGCATTTGCGTCTCTGGTGTAATGTCCCAGCGGGCATTGCGCCCAGATTTCTGTGTAGACGCAACAGCCCGGAGAGTCATGTAGTCTCGAACGGGGGACACGAAGAGCTGTAGCACGTTGGAACAGTAAGCGCTGGTCATGGGGTAGGGGGAGGATTCACCCAAATCCAGCATCTGGACCGCAGGCCAAGGTTGGAGGGAGATGGTCTAGGGCAGGGGTGCTCAATAGGTGGATCGCGATCTACCGGTAGATTGCGAGGCAAAATGAGTAGATTGCGGAGCCCTGTCTCTCCAAACTGTTAATATGTCAGTTTTGTCTAGTGACTAGATGAAACTGACATATTTAGCTGACACTAAACTGACACTGAAACTGACACTTTAGCTGCTCTTCAGGCATGCAGCAACAAAACTGACGAAACTGACTAGAATCCAGCAGGGGCTCCATACATTAAAGGGGGTGTCTGTCAGATGCTTCCTATCCCCCTGGTAGATCTCCGGGCCTTGCTGGGTTTCAAAGTAGCTCTCAAGCCAGGAAAGTGTGAGCACCCCTGGTCTAGGGCATCGTGATTTTCCAAGAGCTGCCTGAGATGGCATTGTAGATCATGTTACCCATGTATTGGGGCCCCTAGGCAAATTTCTCAGTTTGCTTCCTTCTGAGCCTGATGCTTCTATGCCATTAAAGTCCTTGTGAAAAAAGTTTCAAAGGCACCACCTGCATAGGAGAAGTCCCAGATTCTGCTCCTTCTCCCCTCTCCCATTTGACTACTCCCCTGTCCACAAAGCCATGCACAAAAAAAGCTGCTTTTTCCATCAACACTTTTGCGCTAGTCATATACAAGTCAAGTGTATGCAGAGACAACCAATCGATTCAAACTAATCTGTCAGTCAACCAAGATGTGTTTAATCGGTTAACAGCCTAATTTTAAAGATCTGCTTTCCTTTTAAGGTTAGAAGGGAGACAAATTGAGCCCAAAATACAGCCATCTTGGGGGCAGAAGTAGAAATAGTCAACACAGAGTTTCTGCTGAAAATAGTGGTACCATTCTGGATTCACCCACATCTCTCCCATAACAATTCCTCCCCCCAAATCTCTTTATTCAATTTTGACATCAAAAAGCAAACTACAACAAAGCTTAATATATCTATTTAAAACTATATACCAATATACAGTGGGGGATCCATTCCAAGACCCCCCCCCCTTCACAGATACTGATTTCTGCAGATAATCAAATTCGTATTTGGCAAGGAGAGACCGCTATATAAGCAAAAAATTAAAGTTGGGGATTGGTCAGAAATCGCATAAATAGAACTATCTATGAGCCTGGGGGGATAGCCAATTACTAAAGGATACTATCCAACATGAACGATTCTCCCCCACCCCTTTCAGGGCACATATTAACCCAAAAGGTATTTCTGTAATGAAAATTGTCAGGAGTTGAACGTGCCAAACCTTCAGAATTTGCAAATTCAATAAACCAAAAACCACATGGAATAAGTCCCAATAAGTCCATCTGATGCAACTTCCCCCCCCCCCATTTGCTACAATGGTCTAATTTTGGACAGGCCATCGTTTAAGTCCGGGTTGTGATGGAGATTTTCAATGTTTTGCAATTACTAAGCAAGCAACCACAGAAAAGCTTAATTATTTGTATGGCAAGGATTAATACATTCCTGTAAATAAAGATAAAGCCAACACTGGATCCAGCAGTAGGGACTAAGAAACTTTTGGAGAGATTCTGCAAGCATAGCTATTCTAAATGTGGCAACTGCCTCACATAAGGTAGCATGTACCCTGGGATTACGCAACTTCACAACTCAGCACTGTGGATTTTGAATGATTTTCACATGAAATCATCACCAGGATACCATCTGTGGCTTATTTTCAAAATGGATTCTTTAATAGTTGCCGAGACTGATTTAGAAGCTTCTGAACACATTGCTGGTCAGGTTTCTATGAATAAATCCTTTTTCTCAGGACAGGTGGACACTGTCCAAATTTTCCCAGACATTCCTTTAATGGAACACCTAACAACTGCAGGCTTTTAGCAGTCTTATTAATAGTTAAGAGATTTGGGGTTCCTGGTAAGTATGATGGTAACCTGACCACATTTTTGCAACAAAAACCACAAGTGGTCCCCCCCCCTTTTCCCTTTATACAGTCCTTTGTTGACTCATGGAGGCCTGCAGTGAGGAATCACAAGCTCCTTGGACCTTCCAGAGAACCATAGTAAGTTCAGGAACCTCTGAGCTAAGGCAAGTCTGTTCCCATGTTCATGGTATTTCCAATGGCTATATAACATTGCTTTTGAAATTCTATAAGATCCTGAAGAGTTAGTTCTGCTCGTTTGCCACAAAGTTGTTAATAAATGTTCAGCAAGACTGCAGTTTTGCTCCAAATTTTATATCTCACCGAACAGGATATTTGTCTTGCCTGGGAACTACCTGTCTTGCACCACTGCACTGAAAATATTGCTCCAATTGTTCCTTGATTATATCTACTGACTTCTGACGTTGGAGACACAGGGGGTATAAATGTCAAGTGGGGGGGAGAGAATGTTACTCTTCCATAAAGCAGTTACCAGCACCTGGTAAGATGTTGTGATCTGGCCAACATCTGAGGCAGACAGACCTCCCAGCCATCCAGGTAATGCTAAAATACAATCTATTCTGTTTTGTGGCATGCAGAACAGGGCATATAACCTTTGACTCCATGATCAGCTTCCCTCCAAATATATTTTACATTGAATTCTACTAATATCTCACCTAGCCCTTTTTGAGGGGTGTTTTAAAGATTTGCCTTTTCTGCCCAGGATGGAATCATTAATAACCTTCCAGTTGTGTGGTTGTGTTCCAGTAATACTTGGCCTTCCCAGAATGATTCTGAGTTAAATATGCTTCTAACAAGAGCGGATATTTTGGGAAGCAAGGTCAAACAAGAAGAGATGCTGGAGATCTCTGACCAGATCTCACATCCCACCTCTTGACATTTCTTAAAAACAATAGCTGGGGAAGTCTCCAGCTTGCTTCAAAATCACAGCACTGCAGAAAGAAAGAGCAGAGGTCAAAGATTAACTCCTCTCTCCACCACCACACACAGTCCCAATGCTGGTTGGCAACCTTCAGTCTTGAAAGACTATGGTATAAGCCTACAGCACCCAGTATTCCCAGGCGGTCTCCCATCCAAGTACTAACCAGGCCTGACCCTGCTTAGCTTCCGAGATCAGACAAGATCCAGCATGTGCAGGGTAACAGTTGCTGCCAGTCCCAATGCTACTGGTGTTTGTTGTTCTTGTTCTAAAGCAGTGGTTCCCAAACTGTGGGTCAGGACCCACCAGTGGGTCGCAACCTGATTTTTGGTGGGTTCCGAAACTCACAGGCTGAGAACTGACAAGGAAAATGTATTGAGCCCTACGGAAAGAAAAATGGAGGCATATGTGCAAGTTTACTCATAAGTAGGTGAACAGGCCTCAGCCCTTTTCAAAGGCCAGACGATGGGGAACACAAGGTCATCAGGATAGTCCTGATCCAACGAACGTGGTGCTCAAGAAACTTTCCAGAAGGCCCCCTCCCATCACAGTGAAAAGGATAAAAACAGAAGTTGAGTGGCTGGTTAAGTAAAACTTTTTTTAAGCCTCGTAGGTGGGTTCTGATAGTGTGTTATTTTGAAAAGTGAGCCCTAGTTTGATCTAGTTTGATCTACAGCATTTTAAAGCAATTGCAGATGTGATCACAAAACTCTGGTGCCATATCTAATATGCTCTCTGTCACTCAAACTAAACTCATATTCACTTTGCATAGTTTATTCTGTTGTAATCAGTGAAGGGGAATGAAAGGGTAGACAGAAGCCCTCAACATTTGGGTCATCAGGAGTCAGTACCACCACCAACCATCTCAGAATTGACCAGCAGTAGAGTTAAAAGTCTTTTGATGCAACATCACTGTTGGAGCTTCGTGGAGGAGCATGGAGGAGTCAACCGGCAAGAAATGGATCACTCCCTGAGAGCCAGCCTGAGGCTTGATTTGCAGCTGCCTGTGTAAGCTTGGAAAGTGCAAGAGCTATGCAGTCAGGATGGCAACTGAACTATGGCTGCCGGTTCTGTTCTGGGCCCAATTCAAGGTGCTAGTTTTGACTTTTAAAGCCCTTTACGGCTCGGGTCCGGGGTATTTGAGGGACCGCCTCCTTCCCTACAATCCTGCCCGTACTCTTAGATCATCTGGGAGGGCCCTTTTGACTGTGCCGCCACCAAGAGATGTGAGAAGAGGTGGTGGTGGCCAGGAAGAGGGTCTTCTTGGTGGTGGCCCCCGAACTTTGGAATACCCTCCCCTTAGAATTGAGAACTGCTCCCTCGTTGCTAATATTTCGGCGTGGACTGAAGACCTTTTTATTTCAAAAAGCTTTTAACTGTTGACAGGCTGGCTGGCTTTCCTTCTTCTTTTATATTAGAATCCACGGGGTTTGTCTTAGATTTTTTAATTATTTGACAACTGTTTTTAATTATTGTTTTTAATTGTTAATTGTGTATTTTTAATTGTTGTAGGCCGCCTTGTGTGCCCATGGGGCAAAAAGGCGGGATATAAATCAATAAAATAATAATAATATGAAGGAGAATGTCTGGAGAAACGGAGGAGAGTCCTATAAGTCTCTCGTGTAGAATAACACTTGTAAAAACCCCATAAGAGGGGGGAAAAGGGGGGGTTATTGGCAGCCTTCCTATGTAAACTGCCTGGAGTCGACGAGAAGGGCAGTATATAAATATTGAAATAAATAAATGATCCAGAGGCTTGAAAAGCATAAGAATAAGACCATCACCCAGCTGGAAGTGAGCCAGTTCTTCCAGCTGCGTATCAGCTGCTACAGATCCTCAAGAAATTACTACCCAGAAGTAAGAGCTGTTGGGATGATTAATAAGCATATGGGCCTGGAAAATAACAACACTTGGTGAAGGGAAGGATGCCCTAACAGACAGACTGCATTACTCGCTGCCTGGACGCAAGCTGAAGTTTCAGATCAGCCCCACAATCCCAGGAAGAGATCCAAAGACGACACAATATATGGAAACGAGAATATAAAGGACTGGCTGGCCATAATAATTCCTTCCTTGATAGAGTGTTAGTAACATACTTGCACAGCTAGGTGGGACCAAAGTTGCACCACATATTTGTTTGTTATTTGGAACGCACAGAGATATTTTGGAAAAGAATCTTATATAGTTGCGATGGTACACTTTGAGCATCTGGTAAGACTGCACATTTTAATAGGCAGAACAATTTACACGTATGCTTCTCTGCTAATGCAAAGCATCCTTATGTGCCAAAGTGAAAAGGGATGACCCTGGAAACAAGGAAGGCTCCTTTTGTGTGCTGGAGCCCCCTGGCAACCTGCTGGATCAGGGCAAGGATCTAAGCCCCTCCTTGAGGCGGGAGTTCTATGCAACCACATGACTAAGTGCTTGTTCACCAATGGCAATGTCGGCTAAATAAGGAGGGTTGATTCCTAGTGGAGCTCTATTGTCTAAGTATTTTTCAACATTGGGGTCAGGACCCTGAAGGGGTTGCGAAGCCTCAGTTGAGGGGTCATGGCAACTTACAGGAATGGAAAAAAGGTTGAAGACCACTGGACTACAGTAGTAGGCAACCTTCAGTCTCGAAAGACTCTGGTATCGTGCTCTGAATGGTGGTTCTGGAACAGCGTCTAGTGTGGCTGAAAAGGCCAGTTCGGGTGACAATCCCTTCCACACCGGGAACAAGTGCAATCTGTCCCTGGTCTGTCTCCCTGGCTGTGGGCCTTCCTTCTTTGCCTCTTTGCCTCAGTCTGTTGGCCAAGTGTCTCTTCAAACTGGGAAAGGCCATGCTGCACAGCCTGCCTCCAAGCAGGCCGCTCAGAGGCCAGGGTTTCCCACTTGTTGAGGTCCACTTGTTGAGGTTTCCCACTTGTTGAGGTGGACTACAGCACCATCAGGTAAAGGGGGAGGCACCTGATGTACCAATTCAGGTAGTAGGAGAATGCGTCTCAGTCCTGCTCAGGTGCTTTGCAATTGTTAAAAATAGCTTTCACCAGTCCCAGCAGGCTTCACAGTAACTTCTTCTGCTCCCTCTAATAAGATGTGAATACAGTGCTGGGAGGGTGTAACAGAGGTGGGGAGTGGGCAGATAAGGTCCCATATGGATTCTCAGTCTCATACTTTATGCATGTAATTTTGGATCGTGGCACGGAAAGGGTCAAAAACCACTGGCATTGAAGACGTGGAGAAAAGAAGGCTTCTGAAACTCTGTCTTATCAAGTTCACAAATGAGGAGGAACAGAGAGGGAGAGAGAGAGAGAACGAACAAATACGAACAATGTCTGGTTGTTTACTGGATACCAGTGCACATTTGCTTGGGGTATTTTTTTCTTCTCAGAACGGAATAAATCCATTTGCAACCTTTATCCATTTTTATTGTGCATGAAAATGGTACTCAATCGGTACTCAATGGAAAACGGAAAATCGGTACTCAAATGCAACTCAAACAAAGACAGCAACTTTCTATGCTAATTAATAATGCTGGCTTCTACCACAGTGGAGAAAGTCACCAGGGGCTATACAAGTCACCCAAATCATATATTCAGCCAGGATATGATTTCAACACCCTTACACACACACACACACACACCCCTTTTCCAATTCCAGAGCTGAGGATATTGCTCGATTTACAAGTCACTGTGCTCTGCATATTTATTTACTAAGAGCGCAACCCTAATATTGTGCCAGGCAGATGCAAGTTCCTTGTTCTGGCCTAGGAGGGACACAAACATGCCATAAAGCACGTTTGCACCTCCTCAGAAGTCAGCTGCGCCAGCACATAAAGGTACGCTAGCCTGCGGAGGCCAGATCCAGCCTCCGCAGTGATGGAGCAAGGTGAGTCCACACCGGCCAAGCTCGGCCTGCGTAGGGGTCTGGGGGGGGCATAGGAAGGACAGGGAGGAGGTAGTCTGGGGTGGGGGGGAGGGCAGGCGATAGGTGGGCCCACGGGTGGACGGGGGGGTGGGGTAAGGTTCCAGCACTTGTGCCAGATCCTATCTCCGTTCCCTGGCAGCCTGGGCCAACTCTGGGCTGATTGGATCTGCGTCACCTCTAGGTGGCACAGGTCTGAGTAGCCCCATTGGGGCTGCAGCAGCTCTTTCTGGAGTAAGGGAAAGGAATTCATTCCCCTTGCCCCGCGCTGAGTCACTTTCAGTCCCAAACTCATGCTGGATATAGGGCAGGCCTGTCAGCTGCCCTGTTCCAGCGCAAGTTATAATTGTGCTGCCCAGCTAGTAACAGCATCAGTTATCATAATGCAGGACTTGGACGCAGAACTGAAGCTCACTGGATACCGAACTGCATCCTTTCGAGGGGCTGTTTTTGTTTCCTCTGTGCCACAGGGTGTGAAAAGGTGTCGAGGTCGACAAAAGGCAACAGCTCCCACTTAAAGCTTAGTATTTTTCAGGAGATGTGGATTTTAAAAAGGCACAATTCGATGTTTGCATTAGGTTTCACCTCTTTCCAATGCCAAGGAAGCCAGCTTTACAATGTGTTTCTTCTTGTCTTACCTTGGGCTTCACTTGATCAAACACCGTCCTCCAACATAACATATGTGACCAAACTGGTTAATGATGAGCTGTCACCTTTTTGACAAATCAGTGCATATGCCTAGTGAAAGCAGATATATCAAGAGAGGCACCAATGCCTTGGAGCTGCTGCAACACACATGCTCTCTCTCTCTCTCTCTCTCTCTCTGCAGGAATTTCATTCCAGCTCCAACCACAAAAGACTGAATGAGGGATCCGATCCTCTCACTGTAGCCTATTAAAATACATTAATAGGAGCTACTGCCTACTAATTGGTTTTTTTAAAGCAATCATAGACATTTCAGCAGCTGGCACAGAAGTGCCAAGGAAGAGTTATTTACCTTGCAGCAATGTGGGTTATGATCATCTCTTGTTTTCTAACATGCAGGATGCAGGGGGAGTGGAGGAGGAGGAGGAGAAAACTGCCTTGGGAAGTTTATGGACCAGAAATATCCACTTCCAGCTCCACATGTCAAGAGTACCAGGCATTTTGCATAATCTGTCCTGACAGCAGCACTAAACCTCTCCACAGTGCAAATCATTCCCCTGCCACAGTTTGTCACTAGTATTATGTATTTTTTTAATCTGTTTCCTGGGCAAAGTACAACCCCCAAATTGGCCTAGAACATCTGTAAAACAACAGTGGAGAGCAACCACTGTTTCCTTTCCTATGGCTCAAAGAGTTCTTGCTCCGAAGGAAAGGGAAATCATTGGGGCTACCCACCCAGCCAGTAAAAAAAAAAAAACATTGTCAAATTCAAGAAAAATTGAAAAGTAACCAGACAGAACAAGGAAAGGGAGACCCAGAACACTTTCAGAACTCCTAAAACTGAAAAGCAGAGCCCGAACTATAAAAGAAGGTCCCTTGGGGACAGACAGCCAGGCCTCCCTAGAGCGGGAGAAATCCCTGTTTCTGGTTCAACAACATTAAAAAAAAAGGGGGGGGGAAATATCTATAAAAGATCCAAAACCATTCCCAGATCTCTCAAGTCCCAAGAGAGAGTATATGGGAAGGGGAATGTCTCCAGATATTCAGCACCTAGACCAGGGGTGGGCAAACATTTTGGCAGGAAGGCCACATCATCTTTTTGACACTGTATCAGGCTGATGACTTCAAGAAGGAACCAGTAGTGGTTATAATCATCTTAAAGTATAATTCCAATTTGCATGAATTTGGCTGCTTAGGGCAATATCACAGACTTGGAAATAAAATCTACCTTTTGAGCATTCAGCTTCAAATGTGGGTGTTGCATGTCGTGAAACAGCACTTAGAGGATAAAGGCATTCCATCTCCAAGGCTCCTTGAGGACCTATTGTAATAAGAGCTTGAATGCTTGCAATTTCAGATGCTCATATTTTAAAATGCCCTTCTGGGTTAGCACGCACATCATGTTAGTAGGGGGAAGAGAGGGGAAAACAAAAAAAACAAAACTCTTCACTGCTAACCTGAAATGCAATTTGGAGCAGGAAGATTTCACATGCAAAGTGGATTCCCTCATTAACAGCATGGCTTCTCTTTGAGATTTAGAGATACTTAAAACAAGTAGGTTAATGAAGCAACAATATGCTAACCGTGGAGTGCTGATTAATACAAACTTCAGGAGCATGGTGAGATACAATGGTCCTGCCACGGCTCAGAGTTCCAACTGGGATTATAAATGCAATTTTTTAAAAAAACAAACAAACATTAATTAATTAAGATAGTGCAATGTTATTTATCCAAAGGCCCAAGGCAAATCCAAGCTGAATGAAATCATGAGAAGTTTGGCTAAACAGAGGTGATATATCCAACAGCCTAGAACGGCCAAAGCAGAACACAGAATCACAAAGGGCCTCAAGACCACCCTGAGCAAGCCCAGAGTCATTAAATTACCTGCATGATTACATTTGGTAACAACAATGTGTGGAAAAGCAATCATAAGTTGTCGCCACATATCGTTGACTTGTATCATATCAGGCAATTTACCCAACAGTCAATATTAAGAATACAAGATTTAAGAAAGAGTTCTGTCAGAATGCCAGATGCAAGGGAAGGCACCAGGATGTTGTCTTGTGTGGCCCTTGAGGCATTTGGTGGGCCACTGTGAGATCCAGGAAGCTGGACTAGATGGGCCTTTGGTCTGATCCAGAGGGGCTGTTCTTACGTTCTTATGTCCAGCTTCCTGGATCTCACTGTGGCCCACCAGATGCCTCAGGGAGCACCATAAGACAATGTGGAAAGACGTAGCTGGTAATAAACGTATTTTCCACATTGGCTACCAGAAGCTGGCTTATACCAACAGTACTCAATAATTATGGATCAGTAACTGGGTTAAACAGCAGGAACTAGAGAAATAAACCAACGACTCTAACTGTGTAAGGCAGTCATTCCCACATTGTGAGCTGTGGTCCCTGGGAAGTCAGGGCAGCTGCGGAATCCTCAAGAAAAACCCACCACCCCATGCAATGTATAGAATTGTGGCCCTAAGGGGGAGCTGCGGCCAATGGCCCAGTAGGTCAAGGGAGTTACCTGTCAAAAAAGTTTGGGAACTAGTGGAGTCTATCAGAAGTTATGTTTTGAGACCTGTACTATTTAACATAAAAAAATGAGTTCGGGGTTAAAAAGGCATCCAACTTAGTGGATTACACCAAACTCCGTGGGGTGATGAGAACCCAAGCAGACTGTGAAGAGCTCCAGAAGAACCTCAGGGAACAAAACAGGGAACCAAATGGCAAATGAGACTCATTTCAACCCAACAGTAGATGATGACTCTTCTGGGCAGGAGGTCTAGTCTAGAGGGTAGAGCCTCCGTTTGCCTGAAGATAATATCCGAAGGTCACCAGTTCGAGGCCACCAGCACCGTGAATGGCGAGACCTTGAAGCAGCTGACAAGCCTAGCTGAGTTATGCTGAGTTATTCTACCTGCTCTTTGGCCGCTGTCAGCCTGTGTGGGAGGAAAATGGAGGCCAGAATGTGATACCAGATCATTAAAGATCCATCTGAAATGTTGTGGTTCTTGAAAGACAGAACCTTCTTCAATGGTAAAAATCCCTATTGGGATTTAGTATTGCCTGCCTATGCAAACCGCCTTGAATTAAAGTTTGAGGAGAAATCTGACGACCAAGAAAGGCGGTATATAAATGCCTGTATTATGATGGTGATGATGATGACGACTCACATTGGGGTGGAACCAACACATATACTGTCCAGTGGCAGGGTTTGAACCAATGATGATTGACTGGGAAAGAGGTTTTGAATTCATGATTGGTAGCTCGAAGACAACGACAACTCTGACTGCCCTTTGCCGACCACACACTTGGACAGAATTTAGCCTTCCGTGCTTATGGACAGAATTTTAATTGCATTTTCTCCTCACACACCAGATGTGGGCCAAAAGTTCCGTTCCATTAGGAGCCAAGCATCATTAGCTGGCTGAGGACCTCATGGTCTTGCTGATCCCTTTCTGATTTCCATACAACCTGAGTGAGCAAAGTCAACTAAGGTCCGTGGCGTAGCTGGAGGGGATGCAAAGCACTAAGTTTTGCAGGGAGACTCACTGCAGCATGCAAGCGGCCCCCCTTCCCAATGGACCATTTCTAGGTCCGAATGCAGGTATTTGGCACAAACAACATTACCCTCTATTAATTTGGAAACAAGAACATCAGGGCACTGATGAGCTAGCACAGGGATTCTCGAACTTTTTAGCATCCGGATTCACTTTTTAAAATGACAAATTGTTAGGACCCACCAGAAGTGATGCATTAACCTGGAAGTGATGTCATGGCTGGAAGTGACCTCATCAAGAAGAATTTTTACACCCCCCATAAGATAAAATAAAATTGAATCAATTAGAAGTTTACAATAAGTATAAATTCAAAAAATTATTTAAAATAAAGAACCCTCCTAAGCAGTTGCTGATCTGTTGTTTTTTTTTTAAACCCAAACATCCCAAAAGCCTGCAATTCTAGCCACACTTACTCAGGAGTAAGCCCCATTGACTATCATTGTTAAAAGCATATATATATATATATATATATATATATATATATATATATATATATATATATATATATATATATAATACAGATCTGTGACATTTCCCCAAATGCAGTCACAGACCATGAAAGCATCAAATCTAATATATTAAAAAATAAAATACACATTGAAACAAATGGGGACCCACCTTAAACTAGCTCATGACACACTGTCTGAGAAACACTGAACTAGGGTAATAAACAACCCTTTAAGCTACTAATTTAAATTTTCATCCACACCGAAAATATCCAACACTTTCCCAAAATAAAGATTTCTGGACCAAACCACCACAATCAATCAAACTGGGTGGGGGTCCGACACTACATCTAAAGTAACAAGAAAATTAAAAATTGTGTAGAGTGGATAAAACAACAAGGGGTTCTTCTATGGCAAGGTTTACTTTAGTTTCTTTTTTTGTGCCTACTCAAAACACAAAAATTATATAGATCAAAACAGCTGTTAGCTGCAACACACAAATGTCAGCTCATTTATAAAGCTGAACCAAAGAGAGCAAATGGGGACAACCGCTTTTAACAAAGCATGGAGCCCTGCCATCCGAACGGACACAGTAAAGAATGCTGCTGTAGGAAGAAAGAGAAAATTCTGATCATAATGACAGAGTCAGTTGCTTTCTCATGGTTGCTGCACAGAATCTAATGAAACATGCTCCTAAGGCTAGCTGACATCAGGGTCTCTGTTTCCAGCATGCAGTTTCAAGGCAATTTTGTGCACCACGCTTGCTACACACACACACACACACTGTTCCATCTACCTCAGCATATATTTATTTTCTACATATCTCACATCCAGATCCATCATACACATTATGAACCAAGATTCACATATGGATACAGCAAAGGAGGCCAAAGGGTTGCGGTCTTGCAACATGGGCAATTAAAGCAACTGAAAGAGCACGAGAGGGGCGGGGGGTTCTACCAAGATGTTTCGGAAGAGCATACAATTATTACCCATCTGTCAGAACAGAAAGGAGACTCGAGACCCTCCTGCACTTGGAGCACCAGTTCCTCCCGTTTAGGGGAGGGCACGTTTTCACATCGACTGATGACGGATCACGTCCCGTGCCGTGGGAAACAGAATGCGAAAAAAGGGATGATGGGTGGCCACGTGTAAGATGGCTGAATAGCATTTCACAGCTCCAGAACGGAATGTTGAAACAATCCCAGAGCAGCCCACACCCACAGGATGCATCAGCTGTTTTATCCTACCCAGTATAGCATGCGGGGTGGGGGGGAGAGAGTCAGTTAAGGGACACATGATGCAGCCTGTCAAACACGGGTGCTCAGGACACAACAATTTCCATTTTTATGGGGGTCTAGAACTTTGGATTAGAAAGCTCCAAAAGGAATGCAGTAAACCACTCGTCTTCATAAGAACCTAAGAAGAGCCCTGCTGGATCAGACAAAGGCCTATCTAGTCCAGCTTCTTGAATTCCACAGTAGCCCACCGGATGCCTCAGAGATTCATCACCACTCCCTTGCACCTGGCGTTCAGAGATAGGCTACTTCTAAAACCGGGAGGCTGCACATATTATTATTATTAACAGTATTTATATACCGCTTTTCAACTAAAAGTTCACAAAGCGGTTTACAGGGAAAAATCAAATAACTAAATGGCTCCCTGTCCCAAAAGGGCTCACAGTCTAAAAAGATGCAAAAGAACACTAGCAGACAGCCCCTAGAAAAGACACTGCTGGGGTGAGGTGGGCTAGTTACTCTCCCCCTGCTAAAAAAAGGAGCACCCGCTTGAAAAAGTGCCTCTTACCCAATTAGCAGGGGTTGTTACCCAATTAGCATACCCATCATGGCTTGTAACCTGTGATGGACTTTTCCTCCATCAATCTGTCCAATCCCCCTTTAAAGGCCTCTAGGCCAGGTACTATCACCACATCCTGTGGCTAGGAGTTCCACAGATTAATGGACAGGGGAGTCACCTACCTGGCACCACTTATGGTTTTTGGGGATTCCTTCAAGCAAAGGGAAAAGACAGATGAGGAAGAGGGAGGAAAGTTCAACTCAGAGGTCTATTCACACCAAAGGAACAAGATCCAAATCTGCAGGTCAGCCCAAAATTGTCGCTTCTTCTTCTAGTACTTTGACAAGTAAAAATAGTATATCGGAAGAGTTTTTTGCCTGTTGAGTAGCTTCTCTATGAAAGTGCAAGCAGTTACCAGGGGAACCACCAGGTCCCCTCGGGTCACATTATCACAACCAGCAAAAAAGAAAGGGGAAAAAAAAGAACACAGACAGCTGCATACTTCAGAAGGAGAAATCATTGATGCTGCAATGAATGTACAAGTCTTGAGCATGATTGGATATGGGCCACAGCTTCTACAGGCTGCGCAATTACTCAAGAAGCACCATGACTCCCTGCTTGAGATAATCAAGTAGCAAAGCTTTTCCTGGAGGATATTAAACACTAGAAACTGTTTTTCACATTGTTATATTGCCTTCTCTCCCAGGAGCTCAGGATGGTGTACATGGTTCCTTCCCCTCTTTTCTCCTTCCATCAACCCTCTGAGGTAGGTGAGGCTGAGAGATTGCGGCTGGCCAAAGCTTCATGACTAAGCAGGTATTTGAACCTGAATCTTCCAGGTCTAAGTCCAACACAGAACCACTACAGGTTCCAAACTGTAGGTTGGGACCCACTGGTGGGTTGCAACCTGATTTTTGGTGAATCACCAAAAGGTGATAGAAAGACCAGATAAAGCATTGTCTTGAGCCCTGAGGCTATTCAAAAATCAGATACTGTAGCAACTAATTACTCTGCAAAGAGCTCAGCTCCTGTTTTAAGCATGCGTAATATTGGGAGATAAATATTGAGGAACTTCTTTCTGGTTATTATTACTTATAAATAAATAAAATAGAATATTATTTCTTTCTCGATCTCCTTTTTTAAAGGACTAGGTGGGTCTGCTGTACACTGTACAGCAATCTGGTGGTCACAGTGGAGAGCTGCCTGTGTGAATAATCTCCCATGAAAAACTCCATGCATATAGAAAATTAACAGTGCAGGAAGGACCCTTCTGTCTGACATATTAGTTTTCTATTTGTAGTGAGTTTTTCACATATGTTTTTGCATTCAAACATGTAAAAATTGGATGCATCACCCACTTGATATAGGACAGTCATACAAATCAATCCTCATCATGCCTAGTGAGGCCATCTTGTTGTTGTTGTTGACAACCTTCAGTCTCAAAAGACTCTGGTATCGCGCCCCGAAAGGTGGTTCTGGAACAGCGTCTAGTGTGGCTGAAAAGGCCCATTCGGGAGTGACAATCCCTTCCACACCGGGAGCAAGTGCAGTCTGTCCCTGGTCTGTCTCCCTGGCTATGGGCCTTCCTTCTTTGCCTCTTTGCCTCAGACTGTTGGCCAAGTGTCTCTTCAAACTGGGAAAGGCCATGCTGCACAGCCTGCCTCCAAGCAGGCCACTCAGAGGCCAGGGTTTCCCACTTGTTGAGGTCCATCCCTAAGGCCTTCAGATCCCTCTTGCAGATGACCTTGTATCGCAGCTGTGGTCTACCTGTAGGGCACTTTTCTTGCACAAGTTCTCCATAGAGGAGATCCTTTGGGATCCAGCCATCATCCATTCTCACAACATGACTGAGCCAACGCAGGCGTCTCTGTTTCAGCAGTGCATACATGCTAGGGATTCCAGCACGTTCCAGGACTGTGTTGTTTGGAACTTTGTCCTGCCAGGTGATGCCGAGAATGCGTCGGAGGCAGCGCATGTGGAAAGCGTTCAGCTTCTTCTCCTGTTGTGAAGAATCCATGACTTGCTGCAGTACAGAAGTGTACTCAGGACGCAAGCTCTGTAGATCTGGATCTTGGTATGTTCCGCCAGCTTCTTATTGGACCAGACTCTCTTTGTGAGTCTGGAAAACGTGGTAGCTGCTTTACCGATGCACTTGTTTAGCTCGGTATTGAGAGAAAGAGTGTCGGAGATTGTTGAGCCAACGTACACAAAGTCATGGACAACCTCCAGCATGCGCAGAGATTGTAATGCAGGGAGGTGAGTCCACATCCTGAACCATGACCTGTGTTTTCTTCAGGCTGATCGTCAGTCCAAAATCTTGGCAGGCCTTGCTAAAACGATCCATGAGCTGCTGGAGATCTTTGGCAGAGTGGGTAGTGACAGCTGCATCGTCGGCAAAGAGGAAGTCACGCAGACATTTCAGCTGGACTTTGGACTTTGCTCTCAGTCTGGAGAGGTTGAAGAGCTTTCCGTCTGATCTGGTCCGGAGATAGATGCCTTCTGTTGCAGTTCCAAAGGCATGCTTCAGGAATTCCCAAACTCTCCTAGTCCTTAAGACAACTGTTTATACTGGGGATCTCACAAATCAGGAATTCCCAAACTCTCCTAGTCCTTAAGACAACTGTTTATACTGGGGATCTCACAAATCACCCAATTATATCACAGTCTCCATGCCGGAATGTCTTTTGAGGGTGTTGCTCGCAACAAATGCTACTCTCTTTGCAGTTCCACACTTGTATTTGTTATTTCACCAGGTAACTATAAACCGAACTTTCTTGCTTCAACTTACACCCCTTTGTTTCACATGCAGTCCTGCATTTATGATGAAATCATACATAAGATTCTAAAAGGTGTGTGGGCCTGTCTAAAAGGATGGATTACAAACTGCATGTGTCTGTCCGGGTACCCATCTTTCCCTTTGCGAAAAGGTTCCCAAAGTGTGCATCATGAAGCTTTAGGGCATCACAGCACACTCAAAGGGGTGCCTTGTGATCTCCCCAGGGGCTCCTACTATCTGATTCCCTAGGGGCTACCATCCTGGATCTCGTGAAATCTCATGAGACTTGGGTACTGGATCTTGCAAGATTTCACAAGATCCAGGATGGCTAAGCCAGGAAGTAGCAGCTGGGGGGTGACCGTAATCCAGTTCAGTTTGGGAACCACTGCCTTTGCCAAAAAACCTCAAACCCCCAACTTTTGAAAAACAGTTGCAAACCAGCTCCATGGAATGAGGACAGTGGCCTGACACATGCCACACACGTGACTAATGTCCACTTCCACAGCCTTTTCCAGCACTGACAATGCTAGAAACTTTCAGAGCTATTTTTCAGACCTCACCTTCGGGCAGAAAAAAAAAAAATCTTTTAGTGACATTTGGTGATGGCAGCTCTTGCATGCTATGTCTGTCCACACCCTTTATTTAAAAAAGGAAAACAAACACACACTTTCTCTGTGCACATGTCCTGGAAGGGCCTCTGATCATGGAAACAAGATTTTTTCGTTGCTGCTCAACTGGGGCTGAAAATTTAACCTTTCCCTTTTCTGCCTCTCTCCATCTGCAAAACGGCAATAATAACAGCTTCCCGTCTCAGAGGGTTTTGCTGGGAGGCTTCATTCATTCACATCTGCAGAGCAATTTGAAATTCACAGTGAAAGCTGCTATGTAAGTGCTAAACTCTATTAGTCCCCTCTCCTTCCTCTCAAAAACCTGTAACACCCGCAAGCTCACAGAGGGTCTGATGTTTCTCTGGCTGCGTCTGACGGCCACAGAGAAAAACCGCAGCTCCGTTCCTTGATCTTCACTGCAGACCGACACAAGAGAAGCTCTGCTGGATCAAGCCAGAAAAGACCCACCTACTCCAGCATTCTTTCCCACAATGCCTCAACAGCTGCCTCTGGGGGGCTCACAAGCAGGAGATGATGGCACGTTTAACAGTCCATTCCCCCCCCCCATTGTTCCCCTTCAGAGGCACAAATGGTTGGCAACCTTCAGTCTCGAAAGACTATGGTATAAGCCTACAGCACCCGCTATTCCCAGGCGGTCTCCCATCCAAGTACTAACCAGGCCTGACCCTGCTTAGCTTCCCAGATCATGGTATAAGCCTACAGCACTCGGTATTCCCAGGCGGTCTCCCATCCAAGTACTGACCAGGCCTGACCCTGCTTAGCTTTCCAGATCAGATGAGATCAGGTATGTGCAGAGGCACATAACCTGGAGGTAGCACACAGTCATCATGACTTGCAGCCATCGACATCCCTGTCCTTCATGCACCGGCCTAGGGACCTTTCAAAGCCATCCAAATTATGCCATCAGCATTTCTTGTGGCAATGAGTTCCACAAGACAACTTATGCTTAGTATGTCTGCCACAAATTTCCCACCAAACATTTCTCTGCACCAGCATTTCTCAACGCGTGTCCCGAGGAGCCCCGAGGCTCCTTAACAGCCCAATCCTATCCAGGGCTGGTGCAGCAGGACCGCAGGGCCCATGCAACATCAAGTGCCGAAACTGAGCAGGCCAGAGGTCTCCTCAGGGTAAGGGAACAAATGGGCTGCAGACTGCCCAATGGGGCGACTCAGATTTTGCACCTGCAAAATGGCTGCTGCAAGTCCGATGTGACTTCTGGTCACATCCAGGAAGCCTTCTGAGGAGGCGAGGAGGCTGGGCACAGCTCCCAGCTAAGTTATTATGGTGCTACACCCTCTCCCCCCATTTAATTATCTGCTGATTTCGGTATTTGCAGGGGGTCCTGCAACAGATTCCCCCCAGATGTCGAGGGCCCACTGCTTTAACTTATAACAGAGACACAAATGGACCTGCACAGAATGGCAAGCATTCAAAACAAAAATGAAACTGCTGTAGCCATCACAGCTCTATGAGCTCAGGAGCCCTCACTTCAACCACGAGTTCACTAGGCTGGCTTTGACAACCCTGCTTCACGTTCTCAGCCTCCCCATCTGCAACGCGGAGATAATGCCCACACACCTTAAAGGGTTGCGTCGGGATCCCTGAGACAATTAATGTGAAGCCCTTTGACGACTACAAAGTGCTGCCTGAAAAATGAAATGTTATTATAATCGACTGGATAAACACCCCGCTTATTCAGTAGCCCTCTGCAACACAACACTAAAAAATCAGAGGACGCCTGTCTTGCTGACGACACAAAGAGCTTTGAATTGCATCTGACCTAAGGACTGATTGGCCTTGATTATAGCTAGAAAACTTGTCATCTTTATCACAGTGTTCAAAAGGTTACTGGCTTTATTCATACTGAGTTTTTCAGATAGGCATCATCCAGCTTGCAGTTGGACAAGCAGCCAAAACCACATTTTAATGCCTTTTCTTAAGTGCAATGCTTTCTTCCTTCCCCACATATATTTTGTGACGCTTTGGGAACTTTTGTTTAAAAAAAAATAAATGGCATTTCACCCCCTCAACAAAGCTTCCTGAGAGAGCCCATTTAAATCAAGGGCTGACTGGATTTGTACTCCTTGTTCCAAGGCCCAGTACTGGACACAGAAATTCAGATTTGCTAGCTCAACCTTTAGACCTTCAGCCAAAGAATGCTACTTTTAATGCCAGTCATTTGGGCACAGACTCTGAAGGCTTGAAAAATCCAATAAGGAAGGAAAAAGCATGTAGGCACCAGTGAGCCACACACACACAAGAAAGTCCAGCTTGCTTCATAGCAATGGGGGAAAAGTAAGCAGTAAATCACCCATTTGGCCACTGGGAAAGTGCCTGGATCTGCTGGGAAGCTGGCGAGCAGCAGCACTTTTTTTTTCAAATTATTCACAAAAGGTGGTTTCAATTTGCTTTTCTACCATACAAAGCTTTGACGTCAAGACGTGCTGGCAAAAAGTCCACTAAGAACATCTAAGGACTTGCTGTGTTTTAGGCAGCAAATACATCTGCTCAAATCTTAACAGAAGTGTGTGGCATCAGATAGCTTTGGAGAAAGAATGAACCTGCGTGCTTGTGTGTGTACAAAAACACATGCAGGTTTATTTTCATTCTATTTCCAGTCCTGGCTAAAGTACCTGTAAGGCCCAGGTTCTGAGTAACGTTTCAAACAAATACAGGACAAACTAAGATCTGCCATTACATTAGAACGGGGTGCCCAAACCCCGGCCCTGGGGCCACATGCGGCCCTCAGGAAGCCCCCAGTCTCCAATGAGTCTCTGCCCCTCCAGAGATTTGTTGGAGCCCGCACTGGCCGAATGCAACTGCTCGCAGCGTGAGGGCAACTGTTTGACCTCTCACGTGAGCTGTGGGATGAGAGCTCCCTCCACTTCTTGCTGTTTCACGTCTGTGATGCAGTAGTGGCAGCAAAGGAAAGGTCAGCCTTGCTTTCTGCAAGGCCTTTTATAGGCCTTGAGCTATTGCAAGACCTTCATTCAATCATATAAGTTCGTCTTTAATATATTCATTTATGTAAACTTATGTAAATTTATTCAAATTTTAAATGTAAATTAATTCTTTTTCCCCCGGCCCCAAACACAGTGTCAGAGAACTGATGTGGCCCTCCTGCCAAAAACTTTGGACACCCCTGCATTAGAACAGCATTTCTCAAAGTGTAGGTTGGGACATACTAGCTGGGTCGAGAGCCAATTTCAGGTGGGTCCCCATTCATTTCAATGTGCATTTTTCTTACTAGATCTCCTTTTTTAAAAGTCTGATAAACCTGGGTGGGTCCCAATATAGTGTTGTTTAACAAAGTGGGTCCTGGTGCTAAAAAGTTTGGGAATGACTGGTCTACAGGGTATCTGGATGATATTAACACATTTTTTTAAAAAAAAATGCAAGCACAAAGCAGGAGAGACTTGTGCATCAAATTTAAATGTGTTTCACTTAAAGTGCTAAGGGGGAAATGTCTGTGCCCCTTCCCACAGCAAAAATCATGAAGCTGCAGGTGCAGGCACAGATCTCAGCATGGTGAAGGGCGCACTAAACCACCCACACTATACAGGAAATTTCAACCAAAGAGGACACAGGGTTCACTTGTGCTTCCCTGTGACAAGTAATGCTACCCTTTGATAGCAGGTAATGCATCCGCTGGGTGAATATGGCATTTTCACAGCATTAAATAATAATATACTACTAGAAAGAACACAGTTTCCTTCCTCCCCTCCCTCAGCATATCCACTGCAATTATGATTGCTAAGTGGTGAATAGGGCAGGGGTTCCCAAATTTTGCATCACTGCAACCCACCTTGTCTTCTGTAGTGGTTCACAACACTCCTGGTGATGCTGGAGTTCTCTCCCGGACTGGCAACTCAACCCACAGGCATCTGCACATCTAAGAATGGCCCTGAGAAGCCTCTGCAAGCCACTTTGGGTTTTTGGAAGCAAACCAGAAGTGGCTTACACAGGATTCTGAGGGCCATTCTGAGGCCCACAGAGTGGGTCGCCAGGCCAGGAGAGGCCTCTGAAGGCTCTGGTAAGCAATGGGGCTTCTGGAATGGCTCCTATTAGCAGCCAAACCAGCACAAGGGCGGGCGAAAGGACCCAGCTGTGCTTGGGCTTGTGACCTACCAGTGGGTTTATGAACCACACTTTGGGAAGCACTGAGATAGGGAGGGGTTGTAGACCAGCAGTAGAGCACTCAGACTCCCATGCAAGACGACAACTTAGCTCCCCACTTGCATTTCCTTCCCTGCAACAGCCACAGATCCAGCACAAGCACAGCATCTCAGTAAATCAAGGGAGAAGGACATGTCGCACAGTCACACTCCAAAGTCAGAGTGGGTTCTCAACACCTGCTCTGAAACAAGACTTCTCAATCAGGCATGGTGGATGTAGATGTTGCTATGGCAGCCTGCAATCCAAAGCCTCACAAGAGGCCAGAGGTGGCCAACCTCTGTTACCCTCTAGTAGAGAAACCTAATCAACCAACCAACCAAAGAGAGCAACTTGCCTCCAGTTGGGCAGCCAGAATTAAATCTGGCAGAGGTAGGATGGCACAGACCCATTTACCACCGAGAAGGGGCAGGTGGCTTCACCTGCTATAATCCAGGATTCCAGATTCGCGGAGATGGCCAAAGGTTTAGTTTGACTCATAGATAGAGACACCTGGCAGGACAAAGTTCCTAACAACACAGTCTTGGAACGAGCTGGAATCCCTAGCACATATGCACTGCTGAAACAGAGACGCCTGCATTGGCTCGGTCATGTTGTGAGAATGGATGATGGCCGGATCCCAAAGGATCTCCTCTATGGAGAACTCGTGCAAGGAAAGCGCCCTACAGGTAGACCACGGCTGTGATACAAGGACATCTGCAAGAGGGATCGGAAGGCCTTAGGAGTGGACCTCAACAAGTGGGAAACCCTGGCCTCTGAGCAGCCCGCTTGGAGGCAGGCTGTGCAGCATGGCCTTTCCCAGTTTGAAGAGACACTTGGCCAACAGTCTGAGGCAAAGAAGGAAAGCCCATAGCCAGGGAGACAGACCAGGGACAGACTGCACTTGCTCCCGGTGTGGAAGGGATTGTCACTCCCGAATCGGCCTTTTCAGCCACACTAGACGCTGTTCCAGAACCACCATTCAGAGCGCGATACCAGAGTCTTTCGAGACTGAAGGTTGCCAACAATGAGATAGAGACAATTATTTTGAAGCCCCAGTATGGGTTCCCAGTTTTGTACTATTATTATCTTTTGTTGAAAATCAACTGAATCCTTGTTACCATACAATGTTCTTGCCCAGTTTAACTAGCAGGACCAAAAATAATAAATTTTAAAAGGAAGCCGGCAGAGCCTAGCAAATTAACTGAGAAATTAACAGCAGAAGGGTAATATTGACAAATCAAGACAGATGTAACTATGATAGCCCAGGGAAGGTGTGGTGGGAACACAGATTTTCGACCCAGACTTAAAGGAGGAGAGGGCTCTTTGATTAACTGATTGGGGAAGATGCTTTTGCAGTAGGGCATGGGTGGAGAAGGGGGGCGCGATAGCAAATAAGCTACAGCAGAGGAGAGAGAAGTGAAACAGGAAGGGAGGAAATTGGGAAGCTGGAGTCATGGAATGCTACACAGGTGGGCTTTCGGTAGCCACTCTCCAGTTGTGTCCAGGAGGTCCTCTGAGGCCCTTCAGTGCAGGCTTGCTGAGCCAAATCTACAGATTGCAAACCAGCGCATAAGGAGGTGCAGTGCAAACAACCTGCACAGGAGAAGAACTCCAGGGTATAAAAGCACACAGACACCACTGCGCTGAAAGGAAAAATGCCTCTCGTTTAGGCCGAGGCTACGAAACACAAAGTTTCACGTTCCTACATGACATTTATTTTACACTGAGCACTGCGCTTTGCAGATTTCCACCATGGCATGACTTTCAGCCGCTCCTCCTCACGGCTCCTGCTCCTCTCGTGGCATGAGATTGAAGCAGACAAGTGTGAAAGAATCATATCGGGCTCAAGATCATTAGGCTCATTTTGAAAGCATCAGAGTTGACAGCTCTGAGGAAGCAACTTCCTGTTTCTCCCCCCGGGGCCCCTTTTGGGGCAGAGGGGTTACAAGGAGATTGTCTGCACACTAGGATATCAAAAATTAAAACGAGAGGGAAGGGCTGGTCATTCTTTGTATTGAAACAGCAAGAGCTGGTTTCAGCAAGACTGGCCGGACTGGAAGCAACTGGACCATTGCATCTTCCAGTAACATTAACCAAAAGCACAATTCAAATGGATCCTGTTAGTGCAAATGGATGTGCTGAAACTGTAAGAGTCACACTTGAAAGCTGGGAAAGGGACAAAGCATACAACAGCAAAATAGGGTCTGATTTCCTGGTTCATATAAGCCAGGGGCGCCCAAACCCTGGCCCTGGGGCCACCTGCAGCCCTCGAAGACTTCCAATCCTGCCCGCTGGGATTCCCCAGTCCCCAATGAGCTCTGGCCCTCTGGAGACTTGCTGGAGCCCGTGTTGGCCCGACGCAACTGCTTTCAGCGTGACGGCCAACTGTTTGACCACTTCTGTGAGCTATGGGATGAGGGCTCCCTCCACTGCTTGCTGTTTCATGTCTGTGATGCAGCAGTGGTAACAAAGAAAAGGTTGGCCTTGCTTTGCGCAAGGCCTTTTATAGGCCACGAGCTATTGCAAAACCTTCATTCATTCATATAAATTCCATCTCTAATGTATTCATTTATCTAAATTGATTCAAATTTGAATTGTAAATTAACTCGTTTTTTCCCAGCCCCCGACACAGTGTCAGAGAGATGATGTGGCCCTCCTGCCAAAAAGTTTGGACACCCCTGATATAAGCAAATGAAACAAAGAGGGCATGAATGGGTGTCCTATGAAACATTGTCGATATTTATTAGAATATTTTAACCTTATTGCTTATTCAAGGACTAATTTCTTTTTTAAAAAAATGCCAGCAAAATGAGCTTCACACAAGATACATTATCATAACTGAACTTGTTCCCAAGGTCACTCATGAGTCAGCTGTCTTAGAAAATGAAAGATACAACATTAAAAGCCACAGAAAAAGTGTACCCATCCAAGCCAGTAGTGCACATTATACCAGTGGTTCTCAAACCTTTTAGAACCAGGACCCACTTTTTAGAATGGTAATAATCTGTACGGGACCCACTGGAAGTGATGTCAGCCACCTGGAAGTAATGTCATGGCCAGAAGTGACATCATCATACAGTTATTGTGACGGCAGAGTGTTGCTTTCCTGAGAATGCAGCAATAAGCTGGCTGTTCGGGTGGTGAATGCCTGCTTGAGGAAGGGCAACCCTTGGAAGTCTAATGCCTTTCACCTTCATAACCTCTACGTTTTGCACAGCCCCGCAAGTGCCATTCCCTGCAGGGTGATACTGTTTGAGATTCCACTGTGCAGCCAAGGCATTTTGTTCTCTCTCCGTCACATGCAGGCAGGTGTTTGTATCTTTATTCATTCCCAACAGAGGCATAATATTTTGGGACTCCCACAGCGGACAGAAAGCCAATGCTACACGTGGAGGCCAGGAAACCCCAATTACTAGCTGGGCATATTTACACTTCTTGCAGAAACAACACGAGTTTGAATAGCACTTCGGAAGAGAGCAGGCAAATTCATACCTGCACAAGAATGGAGTGTAGAACTGAGGTCATTGCCTTTTTCCACACTTTGATGTTCCTTGCAGGGTGGGGAGAGGATTTCCAGGGATACCCAAGAATATTTCAGTGCCACCTGTATTTATGCACGTATGTCGATTTAGCTGTGTTTTTTTTTTACTTACAATATTCACCTCCCCAGACTTCCTTTTGTTTAAATTACATTATCAGTAGTTTTACATAAAAAGCATAATACAAAGAGATAAGTCAGAAAGTTCTAGCACAGAATGAAAACATCACCCATGACAAAAGATAAATAAACTTCATGTTAATAAATATGGTCCTTAACTCTAGATTGTGGTCCAGAAATCCCTCTATAATTGTTATAAACATGATCAAAATAATTCACGACTTTGTGTATTCAGTGCCAATCATTCTAGTTTGCAGGGAATGAATGCAATCGGCAAATAATTGTAAAGCATTGGTTCTCAAACTTTTTAGCACCAGGACCCACTTTTTAGAATGACAATCCGTACAGGACCCACTGGAAGTGATATTAACCTGGAAGTGACGTCATGGCCAGAAGTGACATCATCGCTGTGAAGCCTGCTGCTTTCCTGAGAATGCAGCGATAAGTTGGGTTATTTCTCAGCAACACTGGGCACAAGCCTAACCAGGTCTACTCAGAAGTAAGACCTATTTTGTTCAATGGAGCTTACTCTCAGGAAAGTGTGGTTAGGATTGCAGCCATTGGGCAGAAATTATTTAAGCCAGAAACTGTACCTCTGTTAAGCAAGAAAATGTGTGCTTCCACTACTAGTAAAGAAAAACAAAGGTAATGGGTGCAGAGTGCCCCATATCCACTGGATGCCCAGATCTGCCAGGTGCCCGTATCGGAACCCAGCAGATACAAGGGAATGCCAGCATTTCCAGGCAAGAATGTAGTTTCAGGCCCCTCTATTACCCACCAGCCTCTCTCTTCCCTCGCATCTTCACTGTCACAAGGTGGTTTTGGCAAGAATTATGCTGCTTCTCACAGACTTGCGTGATGTAGCTTTGGGTTTCTTATGCAGCAGCTCTCAGCCACATGAGCTGCCAAACAGCAAAACACTGTTTATTCTTGCATTGAAGGCAAGGAACTGGAGACTCCACCTGCCTTTAAAATGTGCACTGTAGCAAAAAGATGAGCTGCCAAGGAGGTCTCTTCACTGCAGTCGCATGTTGGCCCATTGATTAGTGCTATCACCAGTGTGAGGAGGCTTAGTGTCCAAACTAGTGTAAATTAGATTCAAATTGCCAGCCCTGTGTAAAAAGAAGTCCTTGAACAAAGGATTAAAGGAAGGTTCCACAAAGAGCCCACTGGCTCATTCACAATCCAGCTTTGTGTACTCATTAGAAAAGGGAGCTAATCACCGTAGTCTGCAGCAGTGTAAAGGACTGTAATGTTTTGAAAGGCTGCAACTTCCCTTCAAGAACCAAAAGAAGTGTGGAGGGGTGAGAGAACATACATGCGCTTTCTATAGTTTCTGGTCCACATATACTTGTGGTTCTTCCGCCCTCCCCAATCCAGTGATCTGGCTAAAATTCAATTTCAAAGGGGGTGGTGGTGGTGGGGAGACCGACCAACTCCAGAAGGCAGGCAAGATAATTTCACAATTTTACTTCAGAATTAGGCGTCCTTGCTGGAAAATGTCTCCACAGTGACCTACTTTTGTCACTGTGAGTGGCTCATTTGTAAGGGGACGGTGAAGCATGTGTGCTACAAACCACCACGCAGAATTACAAAGTCTTTTCCACCAGTAATCAGGCAGAACAACGAAGACTCACTCCATTTTACAAGTCAAGAAGACACATGGATACACTTACTGGCACGCAAAATAAACCAAAGGAGTTGAAAGGCATTGCCCTAGTTTGGGCTTCTTCTCTCGAAGGACCAAGAATGACTCTCTCTCTCTCTGCTGCTTGAAAGGCAGGATGGCTGGCAGTACAGAAAGAGTTATTTGGGGAGGTGGGGTACAGGATCCATCCTAGTTCCCCCCCCCCACACACACACAGAGAGAGGAATGTTGAGTCTTTGGGAACCCAAAGGGTGGCTCTGGACATGGTAAGAAGAGCCCTGTTGGATAAGGCTAAAGGCCCATCTAGTCCAGCTTCCTGGATCTTACAGTGGCCCACTAGGTGCTTCAGGGTTTTCCTTACGACAGTGGTTCTTACACATTTAGCACAGGGACCCACTTTTTAGAATGAGAATCTGTCAGGACCACCGGAAGTGATGTCATGACCGGAAGTGACATCATCAAGCAGGAAAGGTTTGAACAATCCTAGGCTGTAATCCTACCCACACTTACTCAGGAGTAAGTCCCAGTTACTATCGTTGTTAAAAGATTATACATAGTAGCTTGTTCAAAGTACAGGTCTGTAACATTTCCCCAAATGCAGTCACATACCAAGGTAGCATCAAGTCTAACAGATTAAAAATATTGAAATGAATGGGGACACACCTGAAATTGGTTCGCGACCCACCTAGTGTGCCTTGGGAGAACCATTTTCAGGGTGCCATAACTACAAAGTGAAACACTCAAGCCAGTTATTTCTTCTGCAAGGATCAGCCGTCATCATTATGCCAAACAGATGCAAAATTAAATTGCTGCTACACTGTGTACAGCCTAAAAAGCACTACAGACTGATTTTTAAAACATCAAGGAGATGCCAGGCACTCCCCTCAGCCCTTCCAAATGAGAAATGGATGCTTTCCAACTTTTTATCTGTTGGCGTATAGATGAGATCCAGTTTTTTCGGAACAGCTGCCAAATTTATGGCAACACCAGCAGTGCTTGAAAAGCCCAATCCAAGCCTTGTCAAAGTCTGAAGCGGATCTCAGTCAGACCTGACTCATTTTCCTCTCTCCTTATTCAGATCAAATCTGAACGCAAAGTACCTGCTTCCCCCATGACCTCACCCACCCACCTCTTCCTCGCTCCTAAGCAAATGTCATTGGGAAAACAAATGCCAGCTTCCAGTGTTACGTGAAAATCCCCTTTTTCCTTTTAGTTGCGATTTTCTCTCTATATCTGGTTATGTTACTATTAAGTATTGGCAACCTTCAGTCTCGAAAGACTATGGTATCGCGCTCTGAAAGGTGGCTCTGGCACAGCGTCTAGTGTGGCTGAAAAGGCCAATCCGGGAGTGACAATCCCTTCCACACCGGGAGCAAGTGCAGTCTGTCCCTGGTCTGTCTCCCTGGCTATGGGCCTTCCTTCTTTGCCTCTTAGCCTCAGACTGTTGGCAAAGTGTCTCTTCAAACTGGGAAAGGCCATGCTGCACAGCCTGCCTCCAAGCGGGCCGCTCAGAGGCCAGGGTTTCCCACTTGTTGAGGTCCATCCCTAAGGCCTTCAGATCCCTCTTGCAGATGTCCTTGTATCGCAGCTGTGGTCTACCTGTAGGGCGCTTTCCTTGCACGAGTTCTCCATAGAGGAGATCCTTTGGGATCCGGCCATCATCCATTCTCACGACATGACCAAGCCAACGCAGGCGTCTCTGTTTCAGCAGTGAATACATGCTAGGGATTCCAGCACGTTCCAGGACTGTGTTGTTTGGAACTTTGTCCTGCCAGGTGATGCCGAGGATGCGTCGGAGGCAGCGCATGTGGAAAGCGCTCAGTTTCCTCTCCTGTTGTGGGCGAAGATTTTGGTTATGTTACTATGTTATGTTACATAGTAACATAACCAAGATTTTGGTTATGTTACTATGGACTAAAATATCACGTAGGCTAAACTTCTCACACAGGCCACATTTCCAAAACTCTGGTCAAGTCACAAGCTCATGGTTACACAACCACCACCTCCCCATGGTCACACATTATGGGAGGAAGTCTGGCATCTTAAATCACTGTTTAAGTGTCTCCTACATTACTGTATCCATTTTATTGTTTTAACCCAATCACTGTTTAAGAACTGTATGCAAAAGTGTCTCCCATTCACTGTTTAAGTACTGTTTGCAAACTTGAACTGCCTTCTTGTGTTGCTGATTCATTGTATTGTTTAAGTTCCCCCACCCAGGAAGCCAGTCATAGCCCCCATTGAATTCTGCTGATAACTGACATCCTGATCCTTTCAGTATTTTATACACTCCAAGCACCTTGCTGTGAGGTAGTAATCAAGCTACCATCCAGCTCAGCTCTGTCTCAGAACCCCTTTTAAGTGAGGGCTTCCTCCCACATGCTCTCCCTGGCTCTCTCTCCAAGGACCAACACATCTGTGTTGTGTCAGAGGGTCCTTTTCACAGGACTCCCCCCTCCCCCCATCCAACTGCTCTACAGGACAGGTAACTATCTTGTGTCTGGAACTCTTTCCCTTCTTCCCACCCCCTTTTTCTCCCCTTTTCTCCCCATCTTTAGTTAGCAGCTGGGATTGGCAGACCAGGGACCCCTAAAATCCTTCCCTACAACCTTTCCTTTTTTCCGAATTCCTCGGGTGCACCAAATACTCTCCACACGCAACCACCATGAAAGCTAGGTACACTGGATTCAAGTATTAGGACCAAGAAACATTCGCTTATCATTTCTCCATGTGCATTATGTTTACTTTTGTGCTTTTGTAATAAAACTATAATCTTTTATTAAAAGTTATCTTTCTCTCAGTCTCCTCTTTAAGCTAAAGGGAATTTCTCTGCATTACGCCGACTTGTTATCCAGCCTGGGATCCTGAGGTTCCAATAAGGGCAGTATAATAATTCCCCTAAACTAAACAGCCCTTTTGGTAACAGGTTTCCCTTTTGCTGGGAAGGAGAAGGAGAATATCAAGAGCTAAGAGAGCTCCTGTGCTGTCCAGTATCACATTCCACCTCTCCAACCAGGGCCAGCCAAAACTGGACCATCGCCCTTGGTACTTTCACGCACTCATCCACATGAAGGCCTTTCCCTGTCAATGCTGCAGCTGCCTCTTCCTCCCCTTCTCCTTGCTACCAGCACTTCTTCAAAACTGTCCAGGCAAGAAGGGTTCTGGGAAGAGACGGGGCTCTTTCCCACGCCCAAGACTCTCTGGTCCAGACTGCTCAGAAGAAAAACCAGAGGGCAAAAGGGGGGGAAGCAGGCAGCCACCTCTTCTCCAGGGTTCTCCTGCTGGAAGAGCCATTGGGAACAGAACAGCCTCCTCCAGCACTACTGTTGCAAGCTGTGGACAGGAGAGTGCACAAAGGCCTTTCAGGGTCCTGAGGATCTTCCTTTTCATAGCCACCTTTCCCTTTCCCTGAAATAATGTATGTGCTGCACTCCCATAAACTCAATTAAAACACTGGCAGGAAAAGTTAAGGGTATGATTTGGAGCCTGGAAAACAGAAAACCTGATGGGATATGCCGTTGCAAAATGTTACGAAGTACACCGTAACCAGGTTATGATGTGCCATAAATTCCCTGACAAAAGTCATATGGGTACCTTTTAAGGTTCAATGAAGGGGAATATTACTGCATCAAAGGTTGCATGTGGAACTGCTGGCCACGGGGAAACCAGAGAGAGTATTATCCCCAGTCTCAGTTTGCCATCTGGGAAATAAATAGAGCAGCTTCCCTCCCAAGGTTGTTTTTGTGGGGCACACACACTGAAAGGCCGACCTGCACTCACTTTGCCCTCTGAGAGCACTGCTGAGAAACAAGGGAGAGAGAGAGAGAGAGAGAGAGAGAGAGAGAGAGAGCGCTCAGACAAACCTCTCTGCAAGCAGAACACACCACAAAAGAGGGAGCAAAAACTAGGATTGCACTTAACTAGTTTGTGAGAGGCCTATTTCAAATCACACCCTTCAGGGCTTCAAAGCATCGTGGACGCCTCATCCTATTTACACAGCGCATGACCTAATTTTGTATTCAGCGAGTATTTAATTACAGTTAATTGAGTACAAAAATGACTCAAAATACACTCTCAGCACTAATTAATGTTTTGTCATTTTTTCCCACTGCTGTGGGCCAGGGTCTGGAGATTCCTCTCTCTCCTTCTCTCAATATTACATTTCCTTTTTCTAATGTTACCTCTTTGAGACCCAAATATTTAACTGGAAGGGGCTTGCTCGGTTTGGCGCCACCTTCTTCCCTAGCTTGTTCCAAAATGTCCATACAGGTAGCGCCAAATTATGGCAATCAGCCAGTTTTGCACAGCTACATCTCCTGTCAATGCACTCACATGAATTCTTCCTCCTGGGACCAGGCCTTGTCAGCCAAGCAAGCCCAATCCATCTTGCCTTGGGCACAAACCAAAAAACAACTGTGTTGAAAAGAACTCAGGCACAGCTGTTCAACAACTACTCTTGCAGGAGCACACGACAAAATGTCTGTATGAGCAGCAACAAAACTATTCATCAGTTGTTTATAAGATGCGTAATGGGTACCTTCTTAACAAGAAGATGTTTCCCGGTTCTTTCTACAGCATTCTAAGGCTATTTTACTACATGCATGAGGAAGCAACAATAAAAAATGTCTTGTACACACACACACACATACACATACACACACACACACACACCCACCACCACCACCACCACCACCACCACTTTCTACCTCTCACATATACAAAGATATACATTCGCCCATCGAAAAAAGAACATCTGATTTCACTATGACAGTACTTGTTTACCATTTCCAAACATTCGCATCTAAAACTGAAGCACAAATCTCTAACTCAAATGCCAAAAAATGGTAAATTACAAGCAATCCTTCTAAGAGCTGCAAGGCTGTTAACCCACAAGCAATTTCATTCTTGATTGCTTGCTAGCTTAAAGCAAAAAAGAACAACAGAAACACTACCAAAGGCATTTAAAAGAAAAATAAATCCACAAGTGCCTCCTTTAAGGCAAGCTGAAACAGGAAAGCCGTTTCATGGACAACTCTGCCTTCTCTGAGATCATCATTTAGATGATGATCTCCTCCTACCACACATTCAGAGGGAGGGCAATGCTTCCTATTCTCACTCTGAATTGGCTTTGTGATGATGTCAAATTGCCAAATCAGCCAACTTATCACCCTGCAACCAATATGATCGCCAAATGGTCGGCTCATATAATCAATAAGATCAACATGCAATTTGGGGTGGAAAAACGGCAGCAGAGCAGTAATTGGTACTACAAACAGGTTGCAAGGGAAGAGTGGGGAGAGATTTAGGGAATATTTCAGCTCTGCCCCTGCCCCCCCTTCCAGAGTCCCATTTCCACAGTGAAACTGGTTGCAAAAATTTTGGCATGGTACTTAGCTCATTTGCATTTTGTCTGCAATTCATCTGACATAATGACAGGAAGCTATCAATTAAAACTGCACCAGTACCATTTTAAGAACATTGACCACTGTAATTAGAATATCTGTTTCCCAGAGAATTAGAGCCATCAACCAATTATAAAAAATAGCTGGCATATCTAGCTTTTAATCAATTAATCATTTGAACAAATTTCCATGGGGACCAAAATCTCTAAAGAAGGAAACCATCACTTTATGGCACTGTTCCCACCATATACAAAGAAGAAAAAATGGAGTCATCGTCATAGTCTCCTTACTCTGCATAATTATGCAAGGTGCTTGCTTTATTAATCTGCCTCCACAATAATTCTATAAGACATGCAAGGCACAGGTAGCAACTTATCCAAGGTCACAGCAGAGCCTAGAAAACAAAACTTGGCATGCAGAAGATCCCCGGTGAACTAGTTGAAAAAATGAAATTTTGGAGAGCCACTGGCAGTCAGAACAGACAGTACTGGGCAAAAGGGGTCAAGAGTCCAACCTAGCTCCATGCACTGTAGCCCACCACCCCATTCCTACCCATCGTGGGGGGGGGGGGAACCTGTGCCTGATTTATTATTATTGGCAACCTTCAGTCTCGAAAGACTCTGCTATCGCGCTCTGAAAGGTGGTTCTGGCACAGCATCTAGTGTGGCTGAAAAGGCCAATCCGGGAGTGACAATCCCTTCCACACCGGGAGCAAGTGCAGTCTGTCCCTGGTCTGTCTCCCTGGCTATGGGCCTTCCTTCTTTGCCTCTTTGCCTCAGACTGTTGGCAAAGTGTCTCTTCAAACTGGGAAAGGCCATGCTGCACAGCCTGCCTCCAAGCGGGCCGCTCAGAGGCCAGGGTTTCCCACTTGTTGAGGTCCATTCCTAAGGCCTTCAGATCCCTCTTGCAGATGTCCTTGTATCGCAGCTGTGGTCTACCTGTAGGGCGCTTTCCTTGCACAAGTTCTCCATAGAGGAGATCCTTTGGGATCCGCCCATCATCCATTCTCACAACATGACTGAGCCAACGCAGGCGTCTCTGTTTCAGCAGTGCATACATGCTAGGGATTCCAGCACGTTCCAGGACTGTGTTGTTAGGAAAGTGCTTTACACATCAAATGCTTTGTCCCTGAGAAGTTCCTCTTTGGCTTAGAAAGATAGATCAGCAAGGAGAACTGGGATACATAGTTTCCCAGAGCCCCCGAGTAGGTATTGGGTCTCCTGGGAAGCTACATCTGGGACGGAAGGGGGGAAATAGAAATATTTTAAATAGACGAACATTCTGGAGAAGATTATCGGGATGATATAAGCTGCACACACTACCACTGATATCTGGCTCTGAGCAAATACAGTGACATCAAGAAAGATGAATTTCTAAAGAAATTTCTACATTTCTACCCCTGCTAATTGGGTAAGAGGCACTTTTTCAAGTGGGTGCTCCTTTTTTTTAGCAGGGAGAGAGTAACTGGCCCACCTCACCGCAGCAGTGTCTGTTCTAGTGGCTGTCTGCTGGTATTCATTTGCATCTTTTTAGATTGTGAGCCCTTTTGGGACAGGGAGCCATTTAATTATTTGATTTTTCTCTGTAAACCGCTTTGTGAACTTTTAGTTGAAAAGCGGTATATAAATACTGTTAATAATAATAATAACTTTGTCCTGCCAGGTGATGCCGAGAATGCGTCGGAGGCAGCGCATGTGGAAAGCGTTCAGTTTCCTCTCCTGTTGTGAGCGAAGAGTCCACGACTCGCTGCAGTACAGAAGTGTAATCGGGACGCAAGCTCTGTAGACCTGGATCTTGGTATGTTCCGTCAGCTTCCAAATTTTTCCCTCTCCCATAGGAAGTGTGCTGGTTTCTTATATGGAGGGGACAATGGCGGGGGGGGGGAGAATTGAGAGTTGTATGTGGTTCCTTCCCTGGGAGGTCGGTGAGAGGTTAAAAGAGGGTGACCGGCCCAAGGCCACCCAGGAATCTTCATGGCTGGGCAGGGATTTGAACCTGGATCTTCCAGGTCCAACTCCTGAACCACGACACCATCCTGGCTCCTTCTGTCCCTTGTCCAGCTCTACAGTACCCTTCTGGAGCTCCAGCAATCAAAGTTGCACACAAGATTCCAAATGCGACTGCAACGTACGTAGGCTTTGTGTAGAGTAGGCTTTGCGTAGGGGTGTTATCAATGTCAGTGTGCTGTAATGTTATTCTAGGTCCCTTTCCACATGTGCTTCTGTGTTCTTTTTACAGCTGGTTCCAAACCTCCTGTTCTGTTTCCATACATTTTTAAACAAACAGGCAGAGCTTGACACAACACTTCACAGGTTGTGGCTGTATATCGCAAGCATCCAAGCTAAAATCTCAAGTGAGGAAAGTCATGCAAGGGGAGTGCTCTAGTAGCCTTGGATAAAGAGGAAACACAATCCTTTTTTTTTAATGCCATAGTTCTTTTGGAACTCTGTGAACACGTCCCTTATGATTTGTACTACAGAGCAAATGTTGGCAAAACAGGCACTGCCCCCCACATTTTTAGCATGCTTTGCGGAAACCAAAATAAGCCCTGCTCGACACCAACACTCTCAAAGTCTAGAAGGTTCTTTCAACACCTTTTCCTTCACGGCTTTTGTCTACATCTTCAGAGGTGACGGAGTGTGAAAGAAGGAAGGGAACTTATTTCTCAAAACAGATCTAAATGCCAGCCAGTGTACAGAACTCAAGGTTGTCTTTTCCCTTAGCACAGTAATTTTGAACCTTTTTCTTCTCATGGCACACTGGCAAGACACTAAAATGGCCAGGGCACACCTTCAGTTTTTTTTACCATTGACAAGGCACACTGTACTGTCAAGGGGGGCTCACATCACCCAATGGCCCTATTAATAAATGACCCTCTCCCAAATTCCTGTGGCACACCTGGGGACCATTCGCAGCACACCAGTGTGCCACGGCACAGTGGTTGAAAATGGCTGCCTTAGCAAATGCAAAATTATCTCCCTTTTAAATATATGGTACTTGAAGAGCATCTGAATTATTACAAATGCTGCTTATGGTGGCACATGAACATCACCCCAACCTGGCATCTACCCCAGGGCCGGCTCAAGACCTCTTGATGCCTAAGGCTGCCCCGCCAATGCTACCCCCACTACTCGCTGACGTGCCTGCCTCTGCTCCTTCCACTCTCCAAAGTTCAAGCTCAGCTCTGCCCTTCACACTTCTTCCTCTCTGTCCCCTACTTCCTTTTACAATCCCGGGAGTAGGAAGAGGAAGCAAGTAGGCAGACATAGCGGACCAATCTGCTGCCTGAGGCAACGGCCTCCTGGATGGGCTGGCCCTAATCTAACCAAATATTTAACAGTGTATGCCAAATCACTGAAAGGCCCAAGCATAAGGTCTACTTTGGGCAGGAGGTCTGGTCTAGAGCAGGGGTGCCCAAACCCCGGCCCTGGGCCACTTGCGGCCCTCAAGGCCTCTCAGTGCGGCCCTCAGGGAGCCCCCAGTCTCCAATGAGCCTCTGGCCCTCCAGAGATTTGTTGGAGCCCACAATGGCCCGACGCAACTGCTCTCAGCGTGATTGTAACTGTTTGACCTCTCGCTTGAGCTGTGGGATGAGGACTCCCTCCACTGCCTGTTGTTTCACGTCTGTGATGGAGTAGCAGCAGCAAAGGAAAGGCCAGCCTTGCTTTGTGCAAGGCCTTTTATAGGCCTTGAGCTATTGCAAGACCTTCATTAATTCATATAAGTTCATCTTTAATATATTCATTTATGTAAACTTATGTAAATTTATTCAAATTTTAAATGTCAATTCTTCCCCCCCCCACCCCCAACATAGTGTCAGAGAGACGATGTGGCCCTCCTACCAAAAACTTTGGACACCCCTGGTCTAGAGGGTAGAGCCTCCGTTTGCCTGAAGATAACATCCGCAGGTCACCAGTTCGAGGCCACCGACGCCGTGAATGGTGAGACCTTGCAGCAGCTGACAAGCCGAGCCGAGTTATTCCACCTGCTCTTTGGTGTGAGCGAAGAAGCATTTTGGCTGCCCTCCATGTGAGAGATGAAGAGCTGCTTGTCAGCTTGCATGGGAGGAAACTGGAGGCCAGAATGTGATACCAGATTGAAAAGGTCCATCTGAAATGTTGTGGTTCTTGAAAGACAGAACCTTTCTTCAATTGTAAAAATCCCTATGGGGATTTAGAACAGCCTGCCTTTGTAAACCACCCTGAATAAAGTCTGAGGAGAAATCTGACAACCAAGAAAGGCGGTATATAAATACCTGTATTATTTATTATTATTATTATTATTATTATTATTATTACTTTGCCAGGAACCAAACCTGGGACCCACCGTTTTGCAATGTTTTAAGACTCTAGATGCAGATTTCATACTTTAAACAGAGGTTATCTCAGTGTACATGGCGCACGGTGCAGAAGATCAATAGATCCATCCCCAAACCAACATTTTGCAAATTGTTCTCCCCGCCCTCCTAATCCCAGAGCCCCCTATCTGCATCTAGGTCCAGCTGGTGGGTCATGGAAGTCTACCAAAAAAAAAAGCATATGCCTAAAGGCCTGAAATCTGCCACTGCCTTGTAGATACACAATGAACTTACCTACTCAAAAAACAAAAAATAAACAAGCATAAGCATTTCACAATGAAATGTCCACATATGGCTTTGGGTTTGCATTTTACAATCAACAGCTCTTCCCCCCCCCCAGCAGAGCAAGCTTCAAAAAGTAGTTTATGATCGGGGGAGGGGTTTGCAGGAGATGTACTTTTCCAGGAAAAGAATTACACAGAGTAGGACTTAGCCTTTGAACCTGGATGCCACAGAGGAACCCCCATTCTGGCATTTTCCTACCCACAGCAAATCCTCCCCCCTCCGTGTTTCAAAGTCATCAGTCTTTGTGTCTTCAACGTATTCAGCATTTTAATGAAATACTTAGTGATTTGCATTTCAGGGCTTAATTATCACGGCAGTCACAGCACTAAGTGTTGTTATTACCCTGACAAGCGATTCCAGAAACAGTATCTTGGGGTTCCTCACTGTGTTTCAATCACTTCCCTCCATATCAACTTTCTTTGCAACTTTTGTGTTCTTTTTGAATATGCCCCTTTATGAGCACATGTTGTTTCCCCTCCTTTCTGCCATCTTTCTAAAATCAGAAACTCTAGAACTGGCACATTTAATCAGTACAGGGGGCACCTGGTATCTGCAGGAATCCGTTTCAGGATCCCCCACAAATACCTAAATCTGCGGATAATTAAATGGGGGGGCATGACTCTGCAATAACTTATTAAAAGGCCTCCCGGATGCAACCAGATACTACTTCCAGTTTGCACCGGAAACTTCCATTCACGTCAGGAGGCGTTTGGAGGCCAAGCAAAGGACATCAAGTCAGAACACCTCCCAAACCTGCCCAGGAGTCATTTCTGATTGTCTCCAGGTGGTCCTCTGAGGTCCTCCAGTCACGGGCTCGGCATCTGCAAATACTCAAATCTGCGGAAGAAAAGTTCACGGATAAGGAGGGCCCACTGCAGTGAGAGAGACAGGTTGAAGGATACTTGGAAAGATCGAACTGAAATGACACACTCCCAACATCACTATCCTGTTCGAAGGATGCTAATTCAGGAAAGCATTCTAGTAATGGGGGGGGGCCAGGGAGGGAGTGGGCTGACCAGCAGCAGCAATCATGCACCCAGTTGCTGGAAGACCCCAATGCTTTTCCTCTGCAAGGCTCCTGTGTCAGGCCAGGGAGTCTAGAACTGTCATTACACCAAATCACAGCAAGGGTAGTGCTTTTTGACCTCAGTCTAAAACTTGGCAAGGGGAAAAAAAGGGGCCCATCAACTCCTTGGAGTGTGATTGCTTCCCCCTCCCCATGAAATGGCAGAAGGAGAGCAGGGAGGAAGATTTCATGAAACCCCTGTCCCCCAGAGCCTCCATTTCAACTGAAAAAAGTTCTGAAAAGTCCTGACAGTTCAGCCCTACATAAAACATTCACTGCAGGACGAGTCAAAAGGTCCCATATACCTTTCCAGGTTAGAAGTTGGTGTAACATGACTGGCCAAGGGACTGACAGCCCAATCCTGAGCTGCCCGGAGCTGCGGGACCTGGTGGCTCCACAAAGGGCTCCCGCTGGATGCAGATGTTCGTCCCCTTCCCGCGAGTAAGGGAAGCAGTCCCGCAAATAACTTGGTCGCCGCTAAAGTGAAGGCGCTCATGTAGGGCAAGCAGGCCTGCCCAAGTGCCCTGGATCCTGCAGAGCTCAGCTCCACGGGCCCGCCTCTCCCCCGCCCCCAACACGCCTCCCCACACCCCCAGCCACACCTCCCCCCTCCCTGGAACGCCTTCCCCACACCCCTGGGAACACCCCCATTCCCCGTTCCGCAGCCTGGCAGACGCAGGCACCACCGAGCTGCAGAATGCGGGTGCCCACCTGGCGGTGGCTCAGCGCTGGCCGGAGCTGAGCCACTTCCGGCGGGAGCCCAGCAGTAAGCCCGGCAAACGTGCCTTATGGCATGTTTGTGACTGTGGTCCGCGCCACAGAGGCACGGTGTGGACCACAGGATTGGGCTCTGAGCCCTTAGCCCCTTGTGAATCAGGACGTCCCTAGTTCAAATCTCGCCTCTATCACAAATTCAGTAGATGGCCTCAGGTAAGCCACGTCCTCTTTGCCTCAGTCTTCGCCATCTGTAGTATGCAGTACAAACAATCCTTACCTACCTTACTGATTTGTTTTCAGGCCTCCAACAAGATATGAGGAGTTCTGCCCCATCAGAAAGTGCTTTGCAAATTTTTACTATTTTTATGGCCTTCTCACCCTGACCAAAAGCTTCCTGTTTTGGCAAGACTGTGTAATGTTGATTCACACACAAAATGCTTTGCCCATATGAATTTGATTGGAGAAGATAGACTTATCCCCCATTTTAATAAAGTTATTAGATTTTTGTTCCTGCAAGACACCCACCTGCTCAGGAGCTCACCCTGTTCACTTTATCAATCATTAACAGGGAGTGCAGAGGAATTTAAATTAGCAACAGTCCTTCCCCTTTCAGATTTTAACCTGCCAGCGCTCTCAAGACCAAAAAGTCCACAAGTTCCTGTCTGTTGTTTACAGAGGAGCCTCTGTACTGGGTAACTGACAAACAGAATCCCTGCTAGGCAAACAAATGAACCTTAACAACCAAGACACACTCTGCAAAAATTAAAGTGGAGGGTACAACACTGCAGGGCAAGTAATGGTGTGAACTGCAGCTATGTATTTGTGTACATATCAAAAGATATTTGAAAGATAGACCTTGAACCAAACAGACCCTAGACGTTGCTCAGCAGTTCTCAAACATTTTTGTCTCCAGAGTCCTTTTGTTTTTCACATTTTTATATCGCCCTTTCTCCAAGGAGCTTAGGGTGGTGTACATGATCACTCCCCTCCTTTTGTCGTCACAGTCACAACAATCCTGTGAGGTAGGTGAGGCTGAGAGTGACTAGCCCATTGGCCAAAGAAAAGTAGCCCTTTCCAGCAGAATTCATCACTTACACCCCCCCCCCCCAGTCTTGACATGGGAATATCAGAACAGCTCTGCTGGATCAGGCCAAAGGCCCATCTAGTCCAGCTTCCTGAATCCCACAGTGGATAACTTGAGGAGCACACAAGACAAGAGGAGATGTTCATCCTGTGGCCACTCCACTGAACCTGACATTCTGAGGTTGCCTATTTCTAAAATCAGGAGGTTGCACATACCCATCATGGCTTATAACCTGAGATTGATTTTCCCTCCCTCAATCTGTCCATTCCCCTTTTAAAGGCATCCAGGCCAGAGGCCATCACCACATCCTGTGGCAAGGAGTTCCACAGATTAATTACATGCTAGGTAAAGAAATAGTTTCTTTTGTGTGTTCTGCCTCTCCTGGCACTCAATTTTAGTGGATGTCCGCTGGTTCTGGTGTTGTCTGAGATGGAGAAGAACATCCTTCTATTCACTCTATCCATCCCCTGCATAATTTTGTATATCTCAGTCATGTCTCCCCTTAAGCACCTTTTTTCTAGACTGAAGAGCCCCAAACGCTCTAGTCTTTCTTCATAAGGGAGGTGCCCCAGCCTAGTAATCATTTTGGTCACTCTCTTCTGCACCTATTCAAACTGACCACTGCTCAAACAGAGCAGGTTTGAGCCTCAAAACCCAGAGATAGCAATGGCAATGCCACAGTGATTCTCTGGGGTTCAACCCAACTGCTAAACCCTCTGCCTTAGACCACTAGTTAACTGAATCAGAGTTCCTTAGTTCACCATATACCGTATTTTTCGCTCCATAAGACGCACTTTTTCCCCAAAAAAAAGTGGAGGGGGGGAAGTGTGTGTGTCTTATGGAGCGAATACTGCAAAGCTGCAGGCGTTCTCAGGGCAGCAGAGCCTCCTTGGCAGGTGCTTCTGCCCCTGACTAGGGTCCTGCCTGCCTGCTCAATGGTAATGCAAATGCAAATGCAAAGGTAATGCAAATGCAAATTGTAATGCAAATGCAGGCGCTCAGTGGTAATGCAAATGTTCAGCGCTTAGTGACAATGCACTTGCAGAAAAATACTACAGTACCTCATTCTGCCAGTGCAAGGATGATAAAGCAGAAAAGGCTAGCATATAAAATTCCTTTTAAACTAGAGGTAGTAAAATATGCTAAGGAGCATGGAAACAGAGCAGCGGAGAGACATATTTTATTACACTATTTGGTTCAGAATATTTTTTTTCCTGTTTTCCTCCTCTAAAAACTAGGTGCGTCTTATAGAGCGAAAAATACGGTATATAAGTCACTGTGCAACACCAGATCTAATGTTTTGTGTGTTTTTTTTTTCCTATGGAATGGCAAATGAAAAGAATGAGCTTTATTATAAATATTCATTTAAATAAATCTTGACTCTATTTTCAATTATTTGCAATACAATAGTGTCCCCTTGCAGTCTTTATATCTTTTCTGTATATAATTACATAGTTAGTGTTAAGATATGTAAAATGTAATGATACAGGCAGTTAAAACCTCAATCAGTAGGATAGGAAAATGCAAACATTCACTCCAGCTTGTTGCTCTGCTCTTTCCTTGAATTGCAATATGCAGTCTGTGTGCATGTGCATGACCAAGTCAGTTCCTAACCGGCTGTCACACCGAATGACCAAGAAACGGAGCGCAAGGTGGGGCCATGCAGGTAGGAGCAGGTTAGACCCTTGGGTCACCAAGGGAGCGGGTTTAATCCCTTCTCCAAAGGACCATTCCAGTTCTTCCCAAACTGCACACCACAAAGCCTCAGGGTGCCACTGCAAGCACACAGGGCGCCACAGGGCGATAAGCACCAGCTCTCTTAGGTACCACCACCTTGGCTGGGCCAAGGCTGCACAAGATATCAGGCGAGGTAAGTGCAAGATCTTGTGAAATTTCCCGCAAAATCTTGCAAATTCTCACATAATCTGAGGAGCATCAGCGGCCATCTTGTCTTCACACCGTGCAGCACTGCCGCAACTGAGCACCATGACCAGGGTACATTTGGGAACTGCAGGTCCTTTCCTTTAAGAACCTGAAAAAAACCCAGACGCACCAGTTCAAGTCCAGTCCACCGGCACCGTGCGACCTTGAAGCAGCTGACAAGCTGAGCCGAGCTATTCCATCTGCTCTGAGCGTGGGAGGATGGAGGCCAGAATGTGCGACTGAATCAAGAAAGAAACATTTGAATGTTGTGGTTTCTTGAAAGATAGAAACCTTCTTTCAAATTGTAAAAATCCCTACGGGGATTTAATTTGCTTTCCTATGGAAACTGCCTTGAATAAAGTCTAAGGAGAAATCTGAGGACCAAGAAAGGTGGTATAGAAATACCTGTATTATTATTATTATTATTTTAAAAGAGGCCTCAGGAAAGTCTACCGTACAACTAAGGTGTAAAGGCATCAGCTCTCCACCACAGTTCTGCATCAACGGATAATTCCACAGCATAATGTGCTGGGGTATGGAAGCTCCATTTGGCCACCATGATTACTAGCCGTTGATGTACCTGCCCTCTGCCATAGTCTCTCAGCTGTCATACACTTGCTGGCAGTCCCTCACAATAGCTGCATGTTCAGTATTTGCACATAAGGGGGCAGAACTAATAGTGGACAGTTCCTGAAGAACGGCAAGGAGATCCAAAGCATGTTTCAGGCTCATGTCCTCCCTCCTTCCCTGACTGCTGCTGCCTGAATTTTCCCCTCTCTTCCATGGCTTGCTTTAAGTATAGCATCTGCACTGGCAACAACTACAGTTCATGCTAACCAGACATCCTTATAACCAGCATTTTCAAACCATGATTTAGAAAATCGGGGCACAGGGATAGTCTTGGTTAACATCAGAGCAGATGTGACACAAAGTCATGGCTTCACTTTACAGTCTGCAATCAGTGAGTTGGATTATGGAGGAGCAGAAGAAGAAAGAAAAAGTCACAGAAACTGAACATCTCAATGACAGCATTGCAGCTCTTTCACCTGCCAAAAAGCTAATTTGGCATGATTTCACTCCAGCACATTGCTGGCCCTCCCAAACCTGCAGAGACCAACTGCTGGAAAATGTCCTCTGAAACCAACAAGCTCCTCTACAACACTGGCCATCTTGCCAACACCATCCCATTTTTTAAAAGGTGTTCAAGATAAACCAGTTCTGCCGTAGTTTGGACTTGCAAAACTGAGCTGTCCACTTTGAGATTATTTAGCCAAATTGTGGGTTGGGACCCACTTGATGGGTTGTGACCCGATTTCTGGTGGGTCCAGCAGATCCTTCAATGAAAATAGGGATGATAACTAATTGCCTCAACCCCTGTATTTCCAACAGATCAAAAGCGGGGGTGAGGGCAGGATCGTGGCCAGAAGACTCATCGCTGACTCTTCTCCTATGAGAAGAATGTCCAAGCAGAACGTCCTTTTACATCTGCCTAATGCAGCAAGCTTAGATTTAACACCACGCAGTAATAAACACTTTGGGGGGGAAATGTTTAGTAGTACAGTACATACATTCTCAGGAATTAAATCAATAGATTAATGTTGAAAAGCACAAAAAATGCATGCCTAAAAGTGACACCTATTCTGCCGCTATGTACACTATATTTGGCAGTTCTTTTCCAGATTTCTTTTTGCCTTCTTCCCATCATGTCTTTGTCTCTGTGACAGATTTCATTGCAATTACTATGTTTTAAGCAGCTCAGCTTGAATGATAAAACTTTACAAACGGGGAAAGCGAGAAAAATGAGTTTCCCAAATCTTGGCATAAAATCTATCGCAGCTCAAGATTTAAATGCTTGTGGGGGGCGGGGAATGAGCTTATTTTGAAAACGTAACGCAGGTCCAGCAGCGGTTTAATAACACCAGAGAGATCATTATCACCAAAGAACGAAAGCCCAGCAGAATTGGTTCTACCACATCAGCAAGCTTCAAACCACCACGTTCAAACCATTATGTGTCACTTGTGAAATGCCACAGCAGTGTGTGTAGAGAAGCTGCGCAGGTTGTTACATCTGCATGCTCACATTAAAAATGTTTGACCCTCTGCTTCCAGTTTTGCTAAACATGTACTTAATGTGAGAAAAGTTGATTGTGAGCCAAGCAAATAGGCCTGAGAGGACGCTGGGGATTGGTTCAATGGTAGCTAATGTCATAGATCACTGAAGGCACCTTAAAAGCACACGAAAGTAGTGATAGTCTCCTTGGCATTTTGGAGGGATAGGGGGTATCTGCAATCTTCCCTCCTCAGCTTTGTGGCAGATCTCCACCTGATTTGGGGGAATGGACTTAAAGCCTTTACCAAAAAGGTTCCACATTATAGACCCTTTTGCCTGATCTCCAGTAGCAAGCAGAGACAGGACAAGAAAAGGACCTCTGGAGCTGGCATATGGGGAAAGTGGTTAATCCTAGGATAACCTGATCCCTAGTCAGAGGGCTTTAAAGGCACCAATGCAAAAATATGAGCATTTTACACTGTAACACTGACATCTTCTTACCAGTACTTTGGGTAAAACCGAGCCTTCAAAAAACAAACTTTTATGGGCTGCAATATCCAAGAGGTATTTTCAACTGAGGTATAAAGGGGGTCCTTATTAAGAATGAAGATAAATAAAAATCAAAACTATTGTTCCTGTCCCTGATGTCTTGGAGAAAAAAAGGGAAAGCATCTGATTATATGTGAAAAAAAACTTATTGTCCAATGAGCCTCATCTCATCAGCAGTTTCTCTTTGCTCTTTGGTTAGGTGGCATGGCCTCACCCTGTAGGGAAGGCCTGAGGGGTCCTCGGGTGCATGACATCTTCCTCCTGGGGTGCAGGATTATTTCACCAGCTGGTAACATGCTCTCTGTGTCGCCCCTCCTTGCTTACAATCTAAAGGAACACTGTTGATGCCAGCCTTACGCTGCATCTCCAGACAGAAACAGCCCTCCAGCTACTGTACATCTTATTTGTCCTTGCTTTTGCAATAAGCGCTCACATCAGTGAGTGCTTAAAACTGCAAAAATTCAAAAGGAACTCCCCTAGGTGGTCTATGCATACGAATGAGTCTATATTTGCCTTTTTCATGGAAAGACACCCTGCAGGTTTCTAGCTCCTCTCCGCTGCAAGAAATATTCTCCCCTAACAATGCTGCCTTGGTGCAAGCTGATCCATATCACTGAATTTTGCCTTTTGTCTTTGGCAATCTGCTTGCAAGGTGATGAAATTAAAGCAGGAAGAGTGATTCTGACCTGGGTGGGTACAGCTTTTCTTTCACAAACATTTAAAATGCCAAATAAGATGAAGACCACCACCCAGAAGAAATGGCTTTAAAAAGAGTGCTGTAATATGATGTGCACAATTAACAGGGTTTTCTGAATCAAATGCGGAGCAAGCAAGGTGATCCTGGGTCATTTATTCTGCAAACAATTACTGGGCGTGGCTTTCAGTGCTCAGATCAGTAGCCACAAAATAAATTAAAATAATAAAAGGACACGGCACTCCCTCTGAATTGCTGCTGATCCAAACTCTTCCCTTCAAACTAGAGGTCAGGAAGGGGAGGAACAGGACCATGCCCACCAGAACTGCTCTGTTCCCCATGCATTCAGTAGAAGGGGCACATGTGGCTCTGCATACCCACAAATGCTACAATCACAACTGAAGGTTCCTGACCACAAACACCTGTGGTTCCCAAACTGGGGCCCTGCCAAAGTCACAGGGATGCAACTAAATATGCCCCGCCCGCAGCCTCTTCTTCCAGCTGGGCACCATTGTCTTGGATCTTAAGAGACAGAGCCAGGAAAAGGGTGCCGTGACCACAGCAAGTTTGGGAACCACTGATATATAATCCAACATGTGGATTACTCAGGAATAAGTCTATGTATTCTTTGGGGCTTATTCCTAGCTAAGGGCATATGGGATTGCGATGCAAGGCAGCTGTGTACATCCACTATACACTAATGGAGCATGACTGAGTTTGGTTTCCAAAATTCATTCCACTGCAGGTTAAACCTGTGCAGAAGAAAGAAAAATAGCAAGAGAAAAACCACAGGAAACCTTAAAATGGTTTTGGTTTTAAGGATATTTAAGTGTTTTAAGTCTTAGCTTCCAAGTCCTTAATACAGTCCCTGTTTCATTAGCTTGGATAGGGATGACAGGGGAGATTTAAGCAAATTTAAATACAATATGAACCAAAGAAAAACCTTCTTACTAAAACACTGTTTGGACAAAGAACCCAATGAGAAGTCACAATACTAAAAAGCCATCCTCGCCCACCAGCAATATTGCAAGAACTACAAACTCAGGGCTAGTTTACAGCAAGCAGCAGCTAAATACCACCAAGAGCACATGCCAAGTCTACATATTCAAGATTAGCAAAGAGATAAATGATAAGATTCAGTCTGCCCTACACAAAAGCCAGAACTTCACTGGCACATTTGCTGTTCAATATTCTCCTAATCCTTTATTTCTAGTGCATAAAGCAAGCTCAGGACACACCATTTCCTTCAAAAATCTACTAAGCAACACAAAGCCATTCATGGAGGTGTTGTTGTTTTTTGTTCACATATCCTCCACATGCGCTATCAACACCAAAACAAAGGACCACAACAAATTGCCTTGTATTTGCACAAAAAGTGTTCTAGCACAGCTAACCTCCAGTAAATTCTTTCAATTTCTTATCCTGAATTACATGCACCAAGTCGAAACATAGAGAATACGTTGGCCTGAATGCAAGAACAAGAATTACAAAGCTTCCCACTGCCAGTTTACATCCTGTTAATGACATCCTGAATGTGTATATTTAGTGAAGCATGTGTGCACATGTAAGAGCAAATAAAGTCAGCTGGAAAAGGATACTAAAGATGCAAGTATTCTTATAAGAACATAAGAAGAGCCCTGCAGGATCAGGCCCATTTAGTCCAGCTTCCTGGATCTCACAGTGGCCCACTAGATGCCCCTGGAAGCACACAAGGCAACAAGATATCTGCATCCTGTCACCACTCCCTTGCGTCAGGCATTCTCTAAAACCAGGAGGTTGTGTATAATCATCATGGCTTGTAGCCTATGATGGACTTTTCCTCCAGAAATTTATCCAATCCCCTATTAAAGGCATCTAGGTGCCTTTAGGTGCCATCACCACATCCTTTGGTAAGAGGTTCCCACAGTTTAAGTGCCCATTCAGCCATGAAGCTTATTAGGTGACCTTGGGCAATCTCTCATCCCAAACTACCAAGGGTAGTTATCAGGAAAAAATGAAAGGGAGAATCAGGTCCGCCACTCTGAGCTTCAAGGAAGAAGACCAGGATAAAAATGCAATTGACATATTAAAAAAATTTTTTTTTCGTTTATAAATAGTAGTACTTAAAGTTTATAAGTACTAACCTTTTTTGCACTACATTTTATTTGCACTAAAAGAAAAAAAGACTATTAAAGGCATTTATTTTCAGTTTTTAAACAACTAAACATCAAAACGGCACCTATTACTGGAGCATATCAAAGAACCAGAGCCCACACACATTCTGAAGTTCCTTGGATCTGCTTGAAACCAATGTCAACGACATCCACAGTGCAACCTCATCTCATCTTATTTATGCTTGGGTTGGATTCAGACAACTGTGTTGTTCACGCACTTGCTGCAATTCTCTCATGTCAGCCTGTTCATCTTAAGCTTTCATCACATGGAGAATCAACGTGAGAGGGTCTCTGTATGATGTACAGGGTTGTAGCCCTCAATGGGAGCAATGTTCTCTTGCAAAACTATTACTGCCACATGAACAGGTTTTCAAAAGGTCATCTCCATCCACCCCTGGGGAGGCCTGAACAGGTGTTCAGTAAATGTAGTGTGACAAGGCTTGAGAACATTGTCTCTCCAAAGAATGCTCCCCAGTAGGGAGACTCCAACACTTCTAGAAGGCCTGATGACAGACACATGCAGCAGCCATCTGGATAAAGGGAGTTCTAACTATACATTATGCGCAGTGTGCCTTATTTATCATTGCTGCTTGTGATAACTGAGCTGCCCTTGCTTCCTTCTTGTTCCTCATACACTTCCCTTAAGTCGTAGTGTTTAGTGCATGGTTCAACTGAAACCCAAGACACTGTGTCAGTGATTTTCAACATTTTTCTTCTCATGGCACACTGCCCTCCATGGTCTTCACTTCTTGTAATGTGACTTTTGGCTTCTGGGAGATTCATCTGGGTTCTGCAGCTCTGTAGTGACAAACTGTCTGTCCCTCTTCCACCTCTGGCAGACAATTCGTTACCACAGGCAGTTGCCCTAGAAATAGAGCCACGCAACCCAGACAAGTTTTTCATCAATTTCCAAAGCTGTGCTCTAAACCGCCACAGCACACTTGCAGACCTTTCTCAGCACACTGCTTGAAAATCACTGCAATATGTCATCTTCACTGGGTGTCCCTAAGAACAACAGGTCCTAGCCTGCTGAGACCAGCATACATCAATCAATTAAATATCTGAGCACACCTGACCAGGTCACAGGACAGGTAGGGATGTCCAGATGGTCATAAACCATCCAACAGAACAGGACAATGACTTTATCCACCCTGGACGTTTTTTTTCCACCCAGGCATGTGTTCCAGCTTGGCTCCCACAGATAAAAGTATTTTACGTCTTCATCCTCTTCACTTTAATTAGACAATCTGCAAGAGTCTACATAACTTGCATCAGGTGAAATGCTTTATAATAGTGTTCTTCAACCTGAGGATTGAGACCCCAAAGGATTCACGTAGCCTCACGGGGGGGGGGGGGGTATGGCAATCTTTCAACGCCTGTGCGAGAGAGAGCTTGGATCCAATTCAATAATAGTATTGCCTTGTCAAAACTGAGTTCTTCATACAATCCTGCATAGCCTAAGGACGGACGGCCCTGCACAGGCTGCTACCTAGCAGGCTTGTTGTGAAGACATAAGGGTAGGGGGAAACAGTGCGGGTGAGCGGCTTGGGTCTGAAGAAGGGGGACAGGATCGGCAGTGGGTCCCCAAACTCATTATTTATTTACTGGGGTCATCATGGCATGAAAAAGGCTGAAGAACAATGCTTTATCAAATCAAATGCCAGACCCATTCAACTGGAAGAACAAAATTGCCAGCATTCTGCTGAGGAAGCAACCAGCTCGCTCTGTGTCTAAATGTGGGTGTCAATGGCATCCAGTCCATCGATGGTTCAGATCAGGACTCATCTGCCATCCTATTTATCCCCTGTCAAAAAAGGGAGAGTACTACTCTGGGGCTTAACAGCTGGCTGAAGCTCATTAATTAATCCAGGGCAAAATTTCATGTCTGTACTCCAAGATCCTGGAAGTGAAAAGAAAAAAAAGAAAAAAAACACACCAGAAAACGAAGATTTACAATGCCTTGGGGAGAAAACTGAATAAAAATGATACTGCAAAACAAGACAATTATTTCAACAGCCTTTGTTCTAGTGTGTCTCTGAAAAAAAAAATTGCTTTCTTGCAAAAAAAATAAAAAAATAAAATAAGACTGAGCAATTTGGTTCTCTGCCTCTCCAAGTATTACAAAGAAAAACAAAAACAAAGTGATTTCTGTACCGTTTGTCGACATTATTTCCAAAGCCTCCTTTCAAAGTTTATGACCATCTTTTTTTTTTCTTCTTTTTTTCCTCTTCTCCAAACCCAGCAAAGAGCTGGCTGGAGATTTGGGAGTCCATTTGTTCAACCGCAGGACATCGCAAGACGCTTGCCAACAAGAGGAAGAAGCCAAAAAGCCTTGAAAATTCATGGTTTTGGAAATCAAGAGTGGTTGTGTGTGTGTGTGTGTGTTCCTCAGTGCTGCTAATTTAGGTTGGCATAAATCCTAGATTACTGGCTACACTTGTGGGAGGTGCAACAGAGGGAGCAGCTCTAGCAAGTAATTAAATGTGCAGTGGACAAGCACTGGGAGATGCAAGCTTGGAGGAGGGCAGGGCAGAAGAGTGCGTTTTCTTGTCATCTCTTCGTAAAGTTTCTTAAGCAACAACTACAACCGCCGAGGAAGTGGTGCAACAAGGGTGCAATTTGCGTCCTAATTGGATAATTAGGGAAGGAGGACTGGTGAGCCTTTGCGAGTCATGGTTTCATATTGTATTTTCTTTTTTAAACTAGCAGTAACTTCGCCAACAGCATAAAAACGATCCAACAATTAACAAAATTTACTGCTCCTAGAATCGGGAGCAAATCATTAGGATTTTACATGCAAGGGCTCACTTCCCTTCTCTTCAGCAGAATTCCCCTCTGGGAACTGTAAAAAGCGCCCACATTCAAAACACCACCTGCCTTGGCATTCTCCCTGGCACAGAGAGAGAGAGCAAACACAAATCACTGGATGCCATTATTCCAGCACCCAAAATAAAGGACACTTTCAAGATCCCTCCTGGCCAGTTTTACTTTTTTCTTTCAACAGCATGTTGGAAGCGTGGCAAAACAACAACACAATGCTGTGTGTGTAACAAAGTGATGATCTTTTAGCTACTGGGTGAGTAATCCAGGCTCAATGTTTTGTTTTGTAATACAGTTGGCCTTTGGTATCTGTGGAGGAGCCACTCCAGGACACCCCTTGGGGGTGCAATGACTTACGTGGAGGCCATGGGGAGGCTTTCCAACCTCCTCAGAAGCCTCCCAGATGCAACTGGAAGCCACTTCCAGTTTGCACCTGTGACTTCCAGTTGCATCCAGGAGGTGTTCCGAGGTGCGAGGAGGCAACTGGAGGTTGCTGGTGCAAACTGGAAGTAGCTTCTGGTAACGTCCAGAAGGCCCTCTGCAGCACAGGCTCAGCTTTCACGGATGCTGCAATTGCAGCTGCAGAGCCTTTGCATAAGGAAGGCCCCACTTAGTAAGTCTGAGGTTGGCCCTGTACACTTCTCTGCCTAATTTGACGGCAGTATCCTTTTCTTCTGTACTGAATGTTTTCTCTAACTTGTTTCTTAATGTAACATAAGAACATAAGAACAGCCCCACTGGATCAGGCCACAGGCCCATCTAGTCCAGCTTCCTGGATCTCACAGCGGCCCACCAAATGCCCCAGGGAGCACACCACATAACAAGAGACCTCATCCTGGTGCCCTCCCTTGCATCTGGCATTCTGACATAGCCCATTTCTAAAATCAGAAGGTTGCACATACACATTATGGCTTGTAATCCGTAATGGATTTTTCCTCCAGAAACTTGTCCAATCCCCTTTTAAAGGTGTCTAGGCTAGACGCCAGCACCACATCCTGTGGCAAGGAGTTCCACAGACCGACCACACGCTGAGTAAGGAAATATTTTCTTTTGTCTGTCCTAACCCGCCCAACACTCAATTTTAGTGGATGTCCCCTGGTTCTGGTATTATGTGAGAGTGTAAAGCGCATCTCCCTATCCACTCTGTCCATCCCCTGCATAATTTTGTATGTCTCAATCGTGTCAGGCTCAAGGTGTTTTTTGGGGTGCTGGGAGTACCGGAGGGCTCCCGCTGCGGCTGGCAGCCAGGCTGCCCCCCGTTGTGTGCCATCCATTGAGCCGTCGTGGCCAGCCCAGGTCATGTGCCAGATGGTCTCTGCAAAACAGCCAGTGGCTGGAGGAGCTCCCCACGCTCCCCACAACACCTCAGGTAAGGTGGGCCACTGGCCTAAAGCCCATCACTGCTTTTCCACACTTCAGTGTGCATGTCTTTCCTTCAATCAAGTGAGTTAGTTCTTTTATGAAAACTAGCCATTTGTCCTTATTATTTAATCCTTTTTTGTATTGGCAACCTTCAGTCTATGACTCTGGTATCGCGCTCTGAAAGGTGGTTCTGGCACAGCGTCTAGTGTGGCTGAAAAGGCCAATCCGGGAGTGACAATCCCTTCCACACCGGGAGCAAGTGCAGTCTGTCCCTGGTCTGTCTCCCTGGCTATGGGCCTTCCTTCTTTGCCTCTTAGCCTCAGACTGTTGGCAAAGTGTCTCTTCAAACTGGGAAAGGCCATGTCATGGCCTTGGTCATGTCGTGAGAATGGATGATGGCCGGATCCCAAAGGATCTCCTCTATGGAGAACTTGTGCAAGGAAAGCGCCCTACAGGTAGACCACAGCTGCGATACAAGGACATCTGCAAGAGGGATCTGAAGGCCTTAGGGATGGACCTCAACAAGTGGGAAACCCTGGCCTCTGAGCGGCCCGCGTGGAGGCAGGCTGTGCAGCATGGCCTTTCCCAGTATTTAATCCTATATCACTCTTAATGTACACTCTATGCATTCACCATAATATATATTCAGTAAATAGATAAAGAGGGTGACTGATCCCTATCCCCAGGGTTTCTGAGAGGCAAGTAACTGCAGGTTACTAATGCAAACTGCAACCAAAAAAAAAGCAGCACCAGGACACACAGAAAAGAAACGGAGACAAAAACCTTAAAACAAAATAAATCCCAGCCTTGAGTTTATTGTTCAGGCCAACACCTTTCAGCCAAAGTCTTTCAGGTAGACACACAAACAAAAAAAGACATTCATGAGATTCCACAACATGGACACAGATTTATTCCCTCTTGAATTATCACATTGTGGGATCTCAAGTATGTACAGGCGTCTCCTGGTATCCGCGGGGGATACCTCCCCCCCCATGGATACCAGTTTCTGCGGTAAGGGGGCACCCTGTCTCTGCTATTCCCTGCAGCACCCCATTACCTTTGCTTAATTTCATTACAATTTTGCAAAGTGGGAATATGTCTAGCTTGAATAAACAAATGGTGAGCAACCTTCAGTCTCAAAAGACTATGGTATAAGCCTACAGCACCCAGTAGTCCCAGGCGGTCTCCCATCCAAGTACTAACCAGGCCTGACCCTGCTTAGCTTCCGAGATCATGGTACAAGCCTACAGCACCCAGTAGTCCCAGGCGGTCTCCCATCCAAGTAATAACCAGGCCTGACCCTGCTTAGCTTCCGAGATCATGGTAGAAGCCTACAACACCCGGTATTCCCAGGCGGTCTCCCATCCAAGTACTAACCAGGCCTGACCCTGCTTAGCTTCCGAGATCATGGTATAAGCCTACAGCACCCGGTATTCCCAGGCGGTCTCCCATCCAAGTACTAACCAGGCCTGACCCTGCTTAGCTTCCGAGATCATGGTATAAGCCTACAGCACCCGGTAGTCCCAGGCGGTCTCCCATCCAAGTACTAACCAGGCCTGACCCTGCTTAGCTTCCGAGATCAGACGAGATCGGGCATGTGCAGGGTAACAACACTGTAAGCAGAAAGCTTATAGCAAGACCTGCAGCCTAGGAGGAAGACCAAGAGCCAACGTTAACTTCCTGCTTGCTCATCTAGGCTGCTTACCGAAGAGTGAACTACTCACTTCAGGAGGTTAAGCAGTGGGACTGTCACTTCCACCTGCCTCTGCCAAAGTTCCCAACCCCCAGGGTTCGGAAAGGAAGAATGGAATGCAGAACCAATGTGCCCCTTCCTCAGGACCTTCTGCCTTGCTCCCTCCTTTTCTGAATCCACGAAGAGGGAAGCGAAGGAGTAGTAGATGCTGCCCTGCCACCAGGAGAGGGGAGGCATTTTGCACAGCAGGATACCACGTAAGGGAGGGCAGCAGAGGGCCCTTGATATCTGTAAGGGGTCCAATTCCAGGACCCTCACACACAGAATTCTACGGATAAGTGAATCCGCAGAGGGGACCAGCATGGCACCACAACAATTTGCCTGGGGGCTTTGCCCAGCCTTCTGGAGGTCATGCACAGTCTCCCCGCACCCCAGAACACCTCCGGACGTGACTGGAAGGGCCTCTGAAGCCCTCCAGCTATGGGCTCATCATCTGCAGACACCCAAATCCACAGGTGCTGATTCTCTGGATAAGGAGGGCCCCTTGTATTTGAGGCTGCACTTCAGGTGCACCTGGAGTTTGGGCCCAATCCCGCTACCTCCAGTAATGACCTGATGAAACCAAAACAAGCAGATCAAAAGCAGGCATTTTAATTGCTACAGCAGGAATCCCCAAATGCTAACTGCAAGCATGACCACATGCCTCCACACAGAAGCCAGCCACAGCCTGAAATCATTTACTTTTTCCCCCCTCCCTCTTGGCAAGGGTGAAAGCACAGTCAGGAAATAAAAGCCCTCCTTTGTGTTGCTGTTTCCCACCATGCACTTGAAATTACAGAGGCCCATCATTTAACATACACACTTGCAGACACAAAGATAACTCTTAAGGGCACATTTAAAAAAAAATAAAAAAAAAGATGCCAAATAAAAAAGTGTTTTGCCATTTGTTTTTTTCTTTGCTGGCAAGTCTGAGAGCAGCCATTTCTAATCTCTCACCCTAACTGCTCCCCCCCATCCCGCAACCTTATGAATACCTGACGGGGAACTAAATATTAATTACTACCCAACTGGCACAGATGGGATAATTATATTTCCCATTTCCTGATTTCACTGTATCCAGCTGCACTGCCACAACAGAGGAGGAACAACAAGTCCAACCTCCGTCACACGCGCACGCACACACACACACAGAGGAACACTGCGTATGTTATACAATCACCCTGACAATGCTTCTGGGTCGCATTCTGCAGGCTCTAGCAAAACACAGTTCAGAAGCATTTAATGAACTAACCAAAATAAAGGGGTAGCCCAATCTCAAAACTTTAAGGAGAAGGGCTTCAAAAAGCAGAAAATGCACTACAAATACAGGTATCCCCCTGAATCCCCAGGGATCCGTTCTAGTCCCCCCTTTAGATAAGAACATAAGAACAGCCCCACTGGATCAGGCCATAGGCCCATCTAGTCCAGCTTCCTGTATCTCACAGCAGCCCACCAAATGCCCCAGGGAGCACACCAGATAACAAGAGACCTGCAAGGCTTCCTGGGAATTGTAGTTAAGAACATAAGAACAGCCCCACTGGATCAGGCCATAGGCCCATCTAGTCCAGCTTCCTGTATCTCACAGCGGCCCACCAAAAACCCCAGGGAGCACACCAGATAACAAGAGATCTGCAAGGCCTCCTGGGAATTGTAGTTAAGAACATAAGAACAGCCCCACTGGATCAGGCCATAGGCCCATCTAGTCCAGCTTCCTGTATCTCACAGCGGCCCACCAAAAACCCCAGGGAGCACACCAGATAACAAGAGACCTGCAAGGCCTCCTGGGAATTGTAGTTAAGAACATAAGAACAGCCCCACTGGATCAGGCCATAGGCCCATCTAGTCCAGCGTCCTGTATCTCACAGCGGCCCACCAAATGCCCCTGGGAGCACACCAGATAACAAGAGACCTGCAAGGCTTCCTGGGAATTGTAGTTAAGAACATAAGAACAGCCCCACTGGATCAGGCCTTAGACCCATCTAGTCCAGCTTCCTGTATCTCACAGCGGCCCACCAAATGCCCCAGGGAGCACACCAGATAACAAGAGACCTGCATCCTGGTGCCCTCCCTTGCATCTGGCCTTCTGACATAGCCCATTTCTAAAATCAGGAGGTTGCGCATACACATCATGGCTTGTACCCCGTAATGGATTACGGGGGTACAAGGGGGTACAAGATACAGGGGGACCTTACCTCCATAGCTCCCCTCCCTCCATGCCCATTAGCGTTGTTTAGACGCTGTTTTCTGTTAACATTAAATTAATTTCTTCAAGCATTCAGGCTGCATGCAGGCGGCCTGCACGTGGCGCAACAAGTTTGCATGCTTATAGCATCCTGTAAAAGAAAGGACTTTGCCCCAATAAGCATCCAAACAATGTTAATGGCTTGGGAAGCGTGCCCTCCCCAATCCACAGATCCATGGATACCAGATACATGGATGGGGAAGATGCCCGTGCTTTAGTTCTGAAATGGTTCGACTTTACAAAGCATGAACTATCTTGCTTTCAAATTGTTAAAAATATCACAGGCTTTCAATACATCCGTAGCCTCTACCAGGATGCCATTGTGGTTTAAAAACTGGCCAATCAGAATTATTTTTTTAAAAGTTCGATTCTCTGGCTTGGACTAAATAAAAATAATGTAAGTTCAAAGAACTCGTTATATAAATGGAAGTCACCCATTTCCTATATCTCACAACCTCACTGCATGCTACTGCAAAATGCTCTACCCACCAGCCTCAGAAGGTGTTTTTTTTTTGGGGGGGGGGGGACCACAAAGAACTAGCCATGAGAAGGAAGAAGCTCTTTGCATGCCTAGAACACAACACACAGTTCTTCGGATCCAAACCTGAGTGTTGAATGCTCTATAACACATAGGTACAAAATAACCTTGCATTTAAAAGAAAAACAACATTTTTTGCTTTTGCTTTTGCTAGAAACAAAATTTAATACTTAACGAACAAAGACTGAGTTAAATAAATGAATTAAAATCAAGTTTTCCATTTGTACTTGAGATACCTCCTAAACAAAAAGTGCATAATTAATTCTAATTAAGCAATTTACCTGTTAATACATACTGACTTACAATTTAAGAATATTTCTATTACCTGGGAAGACACACTCAATGTACAAGTGAACCACTGCAGAGGAAAGCAAGATCACGTGTCTTGGGTGACAATTTGAAAACTTTGACTGGGCCAGAAAGAAGCAACGTGGCTATTAACAGGCTAGTTGCCCAGACCTCTGGATCCCAGTGTTAAACTGCTAATAAATTTCAGATCTAAGTTTATTCTGGTGATGATTTCTAATGCTCAAAACCAGGCGCCGTGAAACTCCAGCCCCACAGGTCATATCCGGTGCGCCTAAATAAACATTCCATGCAAAGTCTTACTATTTCACACCTCAGCCATCTTTCTTTGCACCAGTTTGCTTCTGAGCCTGAGGACATCGGGGTGCAGAGCCTCTGGGGCAATATGCAGCAGAAGTGACTTCCCGGTGCGAGGCTCTACAATGATATGAGAGGTTCAGCCATGAACTCCAGCTCCGGATTCTGCCTCGAGGTTGACTCCTGAAGCCTTTTCCATAACTGGATGTAGCCACAAGGAAGTGGAGGTTTGGGATCAGAGTTTTCCTTCTCTCAGATGAGCTGCCTTCCCAGGCTGACGAGTCCCATCTACCCAGTGGCTGTTTAATTGCCTCTTACAACAAGTACAGCCAAACTGAGGGCCTATTCTTATCCCCAGCCCATAGGGGAAAGCCCCCTGTTGCTTATTACTACTTTAAAACTTAATAAGACATTGTTTTCTCAAGTATGAACAAAATGGGATGGATCCATAGCAACACAGGGATTTTTGACTCACCTGACAGCATACTCCCCAGAATAATCATACCTGGAGATCAGGAACCCTCCAGAACAGCGCAGATCCAAAGGAATCAAAAAATTGCATTTAGCAGAGGAGCACCGCGGGTCCAAATAGTCATTTTTACTCTTTTACAAACTGGCACATGATACATTGATGCCTTAATTATGGAGCTATGGCAGCAGTTCCAGTGTGGAGTGCCTTGGCTTAAGCATTCTGCCATAATGAAGTCTAAAATTCCACTTGTTACAAAGCCAAGTCCATTTGTCTTTAATGGCTAATCCTGTTGAGACACAGGATTGGTTTCCGAGACACAGGTGCTGGGCAGTCAACACTGAAGACTGCCAGTTCCTGGCCAATAGTGAAAGCCCATAACAATGAACATAAATGGGTGATCTGTTTCACAGTACTTATTATGATGGTTTTGAAAACAAAGATAATGTTTCCTTTGGAACTTTTTCTTAAATAGAAACGTGGCTGATCTTTTCATCGCATGTTTGACAAAAGGTCGTGGATTCAAGCTTAAGAGCTTATAAGCGTGGGCTTTTAAATTAAACCATATAAATTCAGATTTCATTTTAAATCAGTCATTTAAAAGAAGGAAAATTTTTGATTCAAATAACTCATTAATTTCTCCCTCTATGCCTTCGTCCGTGTCAGACATAAACCACAGGTCTTCCAAGAGACTGGCCACTATGAACAGAAATCTATGACCTAATGAAACGCATCTACCAACTTCTTAGAGCGCATGGAGTTGACTAAGAATATAGCATATACCAGCACAACAAAAATAAGTTATATTTCTGAGATACATCTGGCTTCAGCCAAAGCTCTGGTCTCCCAACTCTAAGAGGCGATGTGTGGAAAAGGGCCTTTTCTGTGGTGGCAGCTTCATTATGGAATTTTCCCTCCCAAATTTAGTAGGGGTGTCTGGTTGACAACTGAGTCCCTTTTGAAAATAATCACTCTGATTTTTGCCATTTCAAATTGTCAGCTCTCCAACTCAACACATTGTGTGCACATAAGGAACATATGTTAAGAACTGAGCATTTCAAAAGAAAGATATGCTTGCCAAGTTCAAAACCTGTCCAGTATGAAAAACTGCAGAGAGCAATTTATTCTATTTTTATGCTTCTAGAACTCTGTGTGGAAATTGGTTTTAGGTGCAGACCAACCTGAGAAAAAATGAAGTAGCCTCCAAAACTTTGGACTGCTGTTATCCCATTGCCACTACCTCTTCTATCCCCCTTTCTTGGCTCTTGGAAGTCAACTATGCACAGATAACTGAAGGTATTTAACATATGAGCAACTGAAAAAACCATATATCCCTCCTCTGTTTATCCCTATTTCCATTTTCATTTTCCGGGTTCTGCAGCAATATTTCTAGGGCAGCTGTCTGTACTAACAAACTATCCTTATTCCTCTGCTGGCTCTAATTTTATTTTATTTTATTTATTTGGGGATATCTCTATCACCTACTCCAAGAGACTTATAATCTAGATCAGCAGTTTTCAACACATGGCACACTGATCTCTACGGTCTTCTCTATGGCCTTCACCTCTTGTGATGCTACTTCCAGCTTCCAGGAGACTCTTCCAGGTTTTGCAGCTGTTTTTAGGGCAACGAATTGGCAGCACAGAAATCCCCAAATAAATAAATAAAATGCATGGTGTTACGTGATTTTTAATTTGTGTTTCATTATGAAATACAAATGATTGCAAACTGTTTTGAGACTGTGAGACCAGAAAACGCAGAAGAGGTGCAAAAATAGTTTGAAATTTATTTTGTTATCCTCTTTCCTTGTGGCTTATGAGGAAAAAAAAATGTAAAACCACAAAACAAACTCACAATGCGACAAGAAAAACTGTGAAACTGTCAATAGACAAGTGTACAAAGTGGGGGGGGGGGGGAAAGATGTAATTTTTTGCTAATCTTTTTTAGTTGAAGCAGTGGAAGGTGCTACTTGTGACAAAAGGAACACGACGCGCTAGACGGAGGTGTGAGGTTTAAGATGAGTAGTTTGTCTACATTAATTCAACCAAAAAAATTATTTGCTGCAGCAGTTGCCACAAGTGCAGCAGCAAACATATAGAAGTTTAAAGCTGAAAGGAGGTGGGGTTTTGAATGGAATGCTATAATTTACAGGAGGCAGACGGGAGACTAAAAAACAAATGCAAAATGATAGCATTTTCCACAGTGATTTTTTTATTATTATTCATTGGTTCTGTATTCATTGGTTTCCTGTTCACTTCTAGGAAAGTGAACAAAAGACTTCTTAAATCCTCCCAGCTCCAAATAACTCTGCAGCCAGGTCTGTGAGCCTGCTACTCCTCCACAAGAGTGCAGGTGGGGGGGAGAACCATGAAGAATACGAACTTGGGTACAGGAATCAGTATCTTAAGAAGCTCCATTTTCATGAAAATACAATGTAAAAATAAAACAAGCTTCCAGCCCTTCTTATGTTTGGAAGTGCATGAGCGATGCCTGCTGAAAGTCTTGGGGAATGGCAGGGACGTGGAGAAGCTTCAGTGCCCCATCTAGCCCTTCCCCTTCCCCATGTTTAGCAAAAACAGGGGGAGGGGAAGCAAAACTGCAGCAATACCCCCCATAAAGTTATAATGCATATTTGCATTACTTGCAGTGAAATCCTAGTGCATGAAATCTAAAGCAACTCTCTAAAACCTGGAGGCTGTCAAGCAACCCAAGACATTTTGACCCTGTTTCCATTTTAGAGTACTCCAGATTAAACTTTAACCATCCGCCTGCAAATATGCTTGCCCGGTTACTGGCATTTTGCAACCCCAAATCAGCCAGCTCAGGCTTTTCCCTCTGGATGAAGAGTTCAGTTCTATCCTTACCACAACAGTCTGAGCCTACATCAACCACTATTACTTTTATTTATCTAAGGCCCAAATCCTAACCAACTTTCCAGCACTGGCACAGCTGTGCCAATGGGGCATGTGCTGCATCCGGCAGTTGGGTGGCAGTCACGGAGGTGCTGGAAAGTTGGTGAGGATTGCACCTAAATTTATATCCTGCTTTTCTACTAAATTAAAGCAGCTCATAATGCATAAACATGGGCAATAAAAATGCATAATTATACAAATAAAAACCCACAAAATCAACACTTCAACAAACAGTAAAACAAAAAAAAACAGCTGACGCAGCTCAGCAAACAAAAACTCAGCATGAAATAAGAATGAAATCTAATCTTGGCTATTAGACTAAACCACATTGGCATTTAGTTTTATTGAACTTTATTTGTAACATTACATTTACTAAACTACAAGAATGCAACAAAACAGAAACATTAAATGTTAAGGAAATAATACATCTACATAGCAAATATGCATGGGTGGCCTTCATTATCCACGGAGGTTCTGTTCTTGGAGCCCCTGCAGATACTGAAATCTGCAGGCGTGGGGGGGGGGGGCAAGCCAGACCAGAGATGTGCTCTGGTCGGGTTCGGAGGGCTAAAGATGACCCATCCCGCAGGTTTGGAATCTGCAAGTATTCAAATCAATTCAAAAATCACACCTCTACTCATTCCATTAGAGGTAGAGGGAAAGCCAGGAGAATCAGCCTTCACACAACATGCAAACCATAGCATTTGCTATTGCAAGATGTGATAGTGGCAATCAGTGCAGAAGACATTAAGATACATTGCAATGCAAGGAGTAAAGCCCTGTAGAGACAAGAAGTAATGACTTCTGAGCATCTCTACTCAGAAGTAAGCCTCACTTAGTTCAATGGGACTGACAGCACAACCCTAACTGGTGGAAGCGCCATGGCAATGGCGCGAGCAACAAGGCTGCTAGCACACATGGTTGGCACCCAAGTTTGGGCCAATGGAGGAACCACCTCAGTAAGTTGGCAATGGGGGTGGGCGATGGTAGGAATGGGGGAGGCAGGGGGAAGATGAGGGAAGTGTCTGAGCTTGGACTGGGTCAGATCCAAGAAGGCCCATTCAAGCAGCAGAAGCTTCCCTTAGCACAAGGAGACCTCCACGACTGCCCCCCCCACCACCGTTCACTCTGCTGGCACAACTTCATCAGCTGAGGTGTTGCTTAGGATTGGGCTGTTACTCCCAGGTAAGTGTGTACAGGTTTTTGGCCTTAAGACACACTTATGGAGGACAGGTTCTATTAACAGCTGTTTCCCATGACAGCTAAATAGGACCTCCAGGTGCAGTGGCAATTAGGCACTGAACACAAAGTTGCTGGGCACCAAAACAACACAGACGGGCTACTGCCTTAAGGCCCTCCTTGTGGGATTCTTGGAAAAAATGGGCTGACTACCCTGAACAGGACGTTATGAGCTAGACTGACCACTGATCAAACTCAGTAGCATTTTGGTCTCAGTAGTGTAGCTATCGGGGTGGTTGTGCAGTACATATTGCAGGCACTGCAATGCACCAAGTATGTGGTCCTTCCTACTCACTGTCTTTCTGGGAAGCAACAATACCCAGAATGGCTCCAACAGTAAGCAGGAGAGCAGCTTACACAGCTCATTGTAGCACCTGCAGTACTTACTGCACTGCCCCTGCAGCTATGCCACTACTTGTGGTCTCACAACTACGGCCCATTTTCACTCAAGAATGCTGAATGGCAGCTGCAGAAACAGTTTCAATTTTTTCTCCCTCTTTCAAAAATACATTAAATGTACTTGGCAGCAAAACAAACATTCATATGCATGCAGAACAATTTCAACAGATTGTTAGAATAACCTTATTTTTCCCCCTTCTTTCAAATCCCCTGCTGTAAAATCACAGCAAAGGGCAAAGTGCTAGGAATTCTGCATGCTGCTGGTCTGGATGGAGAGATTACTGAAGAGTAGAGGGTGCAGTGTTGTTTTAAATGAACTGTCTCATTTCATTAGAGTGCACAGCAGTTTGCCAGGGCTAGATAAACAGGTAGGGCGGAGAGGGAATGCCAAAGCAAAATTAAAACAAAATCTGAGATTTGTTCGTTGGCCATGGCACTTCTGAACTCGGAAGTGATTTTTCTGTGGAATCTACTTTAAAAAAAAAAAAGGATTGCTACTCTCTACACCCCTATTGTTGTCCTGAAATCTTTGCCTTTTCACTCTGCAAAGCATCATATGGAGAAGTGGTAAGTGCAGAAAGCAATCTGCGCCATCATTTTCCACTGCAATCTCCAGTTGCGACCTGTGGACACATTTATATCACACAACAATTTTCAACCAGTGTGTGGCGGCACATTAGTGTGCCATGAAAAGTCCGCAGGTGTGCCATTAGAGCTTGGAGCACAGCTGTGGAAATTCCCTGGAAAAACTCTTCTGGGTTCTGTGGCTCTGTTTTTAGGGCAGTGGTTCCAAACCCGTGGTCTGCAACACCCTGAGAAATGGTCCAACAGGTCTCAGGGAAAAAAAAAAAAGATTGCCTTCAATCACTTCCAGCATCTTGCCAAGCAAGCGTCCATCATGGACCACCAGAGAAGGTGGAGAACGGATGGCCCACAGCTACAGCCGGCACTGAATTTAGGGCAACTGTCTGTAGTAACGAATTGTCTGTCCCTCCACCATCAGGAACCAATAGATGCCATAAAAACAGAGCCCAGAAGAGTCTCCCAGATGTATCATCACAAGAGGCAAAGACCACAGAGAAGCCCTTAGAGGTCAGCGTGCCATGAGAAGAAAAACGCTGAAAATCACTGAAGAATCCCAACCGAGGGGGGACACGTAGGCAGGGGGGAGGAGTGAAGCACTTATTCAACCAAGACATTTCCTTTACCAAAGCTAATTGAGGAGGGAGGAAATCAACTAGGAGAATGGAGTTCATGATCTTGTGACCAACACTCATAGTTAAGAGACTGGTCTTATATCACTGTTGGCATCCTTCAGTCTGGGAAGACTATGGTATCGTGCTCTGAATAGTGTTCTGGAACAGAGTGTCCTCTCCAGTGCGCAAAGCCTGGGTAAAATAGATATGGAGGATAGGCTGTTACCCATGCAGCAAATCCCCCCTCTCCACGTTGCTGAAATGGTCCAATGGATAGGCAGAAGCCAATACGGTTGGTTCCAGCGGCATCGCAGGAGTTGCCAGAACGGGACTGTTTTCAACCATGAACTGCCTCAGGGACTCCGGCTCCGGATTTGGCCTCGAGGTTGACTCCTGAAGCCTCTTCCATAACTGGATGTAGCCACAAGGCAGTGGAGGTTTGGGATCAGAGTTTTCCTTCTCTCAGATGAGCTGCCTTCCCAGGCTAACGAGTCCCATCTACCCGGTGGCTGTTTAGTCGCCTCTTACGACAAGTACAGCCAAACCGAGGGCCTATTCTTATCCCCAGCCTCCAGGGGAATGGTCTTATATATTCTGTTAAATTCAACAATTCAACAAAACAAAAAACCATCTTTACCATGGAGTGCAATACAGGTTGTGTATCCCTTATTCGGACAGTTTGGGAAAGGAAGGTGTCTGTATTTCAGATTTGTCTGGATTTCAGAATAATTGCATAAATATAATGAGAAGTGCTTCTCCTTGCTCTTTCTACTGTTATCCATACAGGTAGGTGTCTGCTGGTCTTTTTGGCAATTTTCAACGATGTCTGTCCACGTACACACCACAGAGAAGAGAACTTACAGCCTGAACCTGTACTGTATGCGAGAATGAGCACAAGACCTTCCTGTGTTCACACTACAGAAAGTTTTTTAAAAGTCTTGCACAAAAATGTCCGAATTTAGGAATAGTACAGATTCCAGATGTCCAGTTAAGGGGTAATTGACCTGTAATACTTTGACATTCAGATTCCATACATTTGTGTGCATTCCAATTTATTATACCAAATTAGCAAAATAAAAAAAATCATTTCCCAAGCTTAAGATTCCTCATGGATTAAAAAGGGTTCAATCACATACTGTAAAGAAAGTCATTTGGTATTCTTCTAACTATACAGTCCTAGTCAGATCAGATGCTGGAGTGTTAAGTACAAACTCAGCATGAACCAGAAGGGGCACATACACCATCAGTAAAAATCAGTTTCAGTATAATTTAACAAGATGTCTGCATGGATAGCTACAAAAAGATTACAGAATTCGTTGTTCAAATCTCATTTCAGCAAGGCCACTGTCAGAGATCAAGCCACACCTGACACTTTGAACGAATAGCACACACAGAGAGACCAGTCCTTAAGTACATAAGAGCAGCCCTGCTGGATCAAGCCAAATGCCCATCTAGTCCAGCTTCCTGTATCTCACAGTGGCCCACCAATGCCCCAGGGAGCACAAAAGGCAACAAAAGACCTGCATCCTGGTGCTCTCCCTTGCATCTGCCATTCAGAGGTAGCCTACTTGTAAATCAGGAAGTTGTATCATATATCATGGTTTGTAACCTGTGATAGACTTTTCCTCCAGAAATTTGTCCAATCCCCTTTTAAAGAGATTCAGGAAATCACAACATCCTGCGTCAAGGATTTTCAGTTTAATTATGCACTGGGTAAAGAAATAATTCCTTTTGTCTGCTTCAAGTCTCCTGCCTTTCACTTTTAAGGGATGCCCCTTGGTTCTGGTGTTGTGTGAAAGGGAAAACAACACCCCTCTATCCATCTCATGCACCATTTTATGTCTCAATCACGTTCCCCCCTCAGACACCTTCTTTCTAGACTGAGGAAGCCTGTTTGCCTATTTTTGAAATCCTAAAGGGGACAGCCATAAAAGAGTTTACTGGTAACACACACACAAACCTACTACTACTACTGCTACTGCTACTGCTACTACTACACTCACTCCTCCTCCTCTGGAATAATTTTAAATCACAGAGGCACAAAGACCTCTTGTGCGGAAACATGGACAACATAATTGTTGGTCCCTGTGCCCTCTTGACTTTTCTGCCACAGTTACATCGGAGTAATTACAAGAATGTACAAGGTTCTCAAATATGACATGTTTTCAAATTTATAAAGAGCCTACATTGCCAAGTTCCACACATCTGAGAAGGCCCTACTGAGGGTGCTTCAACCCGAACTTTTCCCAACCTCAGAAGTTTATGAATTTGATGGGGGGAGGAAGAGAGAGAAGGGAGAACCACACAAGTGAGATACGGAGTGCCTTTGTCTCTCATTTAATTAATACCTTGATGGAAAAGCCCCGGGAAATATTAAGGAGAACACACACAAAGAATGTGATTGACCTTTCATTACTTTCTCTACACAGTATAAAAGTCTACATCATAGCTGCTCATTTTTAGTCCATTAATTTCTTTTTCTGGCTTTCACATCACAATAACAGATCCAAACTATTTCTTTCCTGGAGAATCTGAGTATATGGCAGTCAACAGAACGGTTTGTTCATACAAGAGGCACTTACCCCAGGATAACACAACCCAAGTCCCTGCTTTGATCAGGAGCAGAGACTTGGTTTAGTGTCACCAAAGACAATTAACAACCTCCATGCAAATAGCAACTCCTGGGGGCTGGGGATAAGAATAGGCCCTCAGTTTGGCTGTACTTGTTGTAAGAGGCGACTAAACAGCCACCGGGTAGATGGGACTCGTCAGCCTGGGAAGGCAGCTCATCTGAGAGAAGGAAAACTCTGATCCCAAACCTCCACTGCCTTGTGGCTACATCCAGTTATGGAAAAGGCTTCAGGAGTCAACCTCGAGGCAAAATCCGGAGCCGGAGTCCCTGAGGCAGTTCATGGCTAAACACAGTCACATTCTGGCAACTCCTGCGACGCCGCTGGAACCAACCGTATTGGCCTCTGCCTTTCCATTGGACCATTTCAGCGACGTGGAGAGGGGGGATTTGCTGCATGGGTAACAGTCTATCCTCCATACCTACTTTATCCGGGCTTCGCGCACTGGAGAAGACACTCTGTTCCAGAACCACCATTCAGAGCGCGATAACGTAGTCTTCCGAGACTGAAGGGTGCCAACAAGATGCAAATAGCAAGGAGGACGCACAATAGGGCCCATCCAGGAAACTCCTACTTAAGAATAGTAAGATGCAAGCCAGCTGCTAATCAAGACGTTTTCCCTACACAAGGGGTTTATGGAACACAAACCATCATCAGCTGTGCCCTGGTCCATCTCCCTCTCTCAACCTCTTCCATAGGATAGTACAACCAGGCACCATCAGGTAGGCACAGCAGAACAACGATGTGACGTTCTGTGCCGGTAGGGCACAAGGTCCTCTTTATCCACGGGTTTGGCACCAGCGGATTTGGCCCAATGTAGGTGCCGACCCACACTGGAGGGCCTCACGTGACATCCCAAACACAACTGGAAGTACCTTCCTTCTGGTCACATCTGGAGGCTTCTGACATGCACTTACCCCAACCTTATTACCACAACTTGAAGCCTTGGTAAGCGGTACACATGTGCACCTACTCAGAAGGAATCTCCACTGTGTTCAATGGGACTTGCTCCCAGATAAGTGAGTGCACACCAGATTGCAGACTTAATTGTGCCTCGTTCCTCAACTGATGCACTGGCTAGCCCTGCTACACCTCAACCAGTTCTCATTCCAAGTCCTGCATAGCCAAGTACGTGCAACCATTACAGCCTTTTGGAATTTATTTATTTATTTCAGTATTTATATACCACCTTGTAGACTTGAATCATATAGAATTAAGGTTGTTTACACAGGCAGGCTGACCATAAACCCCTTTTTTTTCCCAAATGGAGTTTTTACAAGTGTTGTTCTATGAAAGAAACTCATAGACTCTTCATTTCTCCAGAAGCCTCCCTTCATTGTGCGACCGTCGTCCCGGCTGCGCAGCTCTTGTGCTTCCAAAGCTTCCACATTGCTGTTGACAAACTTACTGTTATTCAACCAGAGAGGCATCATAACTGTAATATTTAACGTTTATTTATTTGTACTTTAATTGCAAAGCACCTTCACCACAACTACCAACCCCAGACTGCCATACCTATTCAGAACCCAATGGCTATATTTGGCCACACTAATGCACAGCTGCGAACGTGTTGTTTTCGCTCCCAAAAATGAAAATCACAGCTATTCCTTGCATGCTCAAGTGAAGATGCTTTTATCAAATGTACCACACTTTCCAACCTTGTTAGATGCAATAGGAGCATCTCTGGGAAACAGCAAGACAAAAATGGCACACAGAACCAAGAGATGCAAACAGAATGGAGATTAAGAGCACTTGTTAAAGAGCGCTTTCGTAACACCTTTAAAAAAAAAAAGACACATTCTGATTACCTACATTTCCATTTAATTGATTCAGATAACTGCATACCCACTGACATGTTTAAAAAAAGAGAAACCTGTCACAACAAATTTTGCACACTCAAAGAAAATCTCTTAAGGCACAGCTAACACTTGGAGAATTGCTAACAAAAGCCCACATGCAACAGTTTGCAGCACACTCACAAAAGATGCAAGGCATTTGACAATGTCATTTCTGATTTCAGTGTTGTCTCATCTGTCAGACTTCTGCACTTATTTTCCATACCATTTCACTTCAAGTATTAGGGACTGCTGAGTACAAAATAATGCAAAAATTTTAGACCTGCTGACAGAACCGTACCTTGGGCACAGCCCAAGGGACACCTGCCTCAAGAGTTATGCCAAGGGGGGCACATGACTGCACCTCAGGCTCTGGCTTCATTACAGAGGAGGCATTGGCAGTTTCACGCCCCCTGTTCATGTTGACCTGGGCACAGAAAACGGTTCCCACCGATTGGCTTCCACCAGGAGAAAAAAGGACATACGACTGCCAGCTCATCCACATCTCTAGCCTGCTGGATTCCTGGAGGTGAGTCCAATTTGAGGGTTGTTGCTTGAGATGGATCCCAGCATTGGCCAAGCTGAAGGCCTCTGGCTTTCATCATCCTTACTGCTTCTCTAACTAAGGTTAGTCCCTGCATGTTGATCTCCATCCTGCCTACTACCATAGAGATCAGTGTACCAGGAAAGATAGAAAATCTCAGACACTGACATTCTCTCTCTCTGGTCCAATCTTAAACTTCATGCAGGCACTAAGCCCATGTCAGCACCAAGGCAAGGCACATTATTGGTTCACACAGATGTAATGGGTGTGGGGAACCGTAGAGATAGGGTTGCTTTATCCACAGTTTTCCTTATCCTTATCCCTAACCCTTATACACAGTTTCCAGTAACCATGGGGACAGGAAGGTATCTCCCAGGGATGATAGGGACACCTGAATATCAAAGAGATGCTTCCCTAAACACATGATCCTTTCCTTCCCCTCCCCCTTACAATTCCAAACAAGGTCATTTCTACAAGAAAATACCCTCTCCAGAAAAATACTCTAAGCCATTGCTCTCCCTCTCCCCCCAATGTAGTATAAATAAACTCTCCCCCTCTTTTTTTCCTCTTTAGCACAGCATTTAAAAGCACAGAAGGCTCCATGCTTGGCTTCTTATAAAATGGTGCCTTTTCTGCACACACCACTGTGGAGCTTGCATGCGCGGAACAATTTAGCTATCAAGTGAAAGCTTGCTTAATGGAAGTGTTTTCAGAAAAACACTATACCATTTTTCCCCCCAAACAGAAACAATTAAGCATTCACTGTAATTTGCATCTGCTCTCTCTCCCCTGTTTCCAAAGCCATGTGCTCTGCCTTAATATTAGCCCCCATATGCTCATCAAAAGACCTTAGCTGGGGAGGGGGGGGAGAGAGAAGGATTTAGCCACACAACTTGCATTACAGTCCATGGGAGCAATTAAAATATGTGGTGAAAAAATAAAACTGCATTGCATGAAAATTTAAGGAGTTCAAAGACTGCTTCTTAAATACACAGCCTTTCCTGCTTCTGCCGATTCCAACACACACTCTTTTTTCAGGCATTAATTTATAATCACCCACAAGGTAAAAGAAATGTGACCAGGCTCAGCCACAGTGTAGTATTTCCTTCCAACCCCTTCAGGAAAAGGTCTGCATTCAGCAATTCCTTGACTTTCATCACTTGGCTCTTTCAGCCCTTTTCAATTATAACCACATTTCAAATTTTGCCCATGTGCTTTCCTCTTCTGTCCAATGTCATCCAACTTTCCATGGTGTTCATCGATGTTCTTATGCTTATTTTTCTTTTATTTCTGTTTATTTAGGTTTCACGTGTGTTCACATGTGTTATATACAGGCTGGCCCTCAAAATCTGCAGGGGTTCCATTTCTGGAACTCCCGCAGACGCCAAAAACTGCAGAAAGTGAAATCTGCTTTTAGGTCACATCAAGGAGCAACTACCTCCCTTGGCCCTGGTGCACTGAAGAATGCAACATGGAAGTGATTAAGCAGGTTGCATTTTGGGGTGGCCAAGTGAAGGGGGCGAATTCGGTGCAAACCAGAAATAGTCATTCTAGTTGCGTGTAACTGCCTGCCTGAAGTCCTGCTGCTCTAAATGATGGGAGAGTGTGTTTAAAACAACAATTTAAAGGGATACTTTTTTTTAAGGATCAGCATGGCCCTTCTCATTCACTGTGGCCATCTGCATTGAATCAAATCAGCAGGTGGAAAAACCGAGGATGAGAAGGGTCTTTAGTTGTTAGTTATTTACATCTTTCATTGGTCAAAATAAATTTGCAAGTTGAATAAGGCTCTGCTTTGACATTCATCCATTTTTTCCATTCATGCTGGGTTCCTAACCAGATGAAAGCACAAGCTATTGCTGTATCTATCACTCAGCATCCCCCCAAATGCCAGATCTTTCAGCAGCCAAACCAAAGCTGAACTTTTGGCAGAAATACCTGCAAACCACAGCATCTAGACCAGCCATTCTCAACCACTGTGCCGTGGCACACTGGTGTGCCGCAAGTGGTCCACAGGTGTGCCACAGGAATTTGGGGGAAGGTTATTTATTAATAGGGTCAATGGGAGATGTGAGCCCCCACTGGCTGTATGGTGTGCCTTGTCAATTATCAAAAACCTGCTGGTGTGCCTTGACCATTTTAGCGCCTTGTCAGTGTGCTGTGAGTTGTAAAAGGTTGAAAATCACTGATCTAGACATTCATGGTTAACAGTTCACATTGTGAACCTGCTTCATGCAGGTGTCACAGCTTTGCAGCTAAGTAGGGGCAACCTGTTCAGAACTGCTGAGTAAGAGGCACTTTTTAAGTGGGTGCTCTTTTATTTAGCGGGGGGGGGGGGAGAATAACTGGCCCGCCTCACCCCAGCACTGCCTTTTCTAGTGGCTGTCTGCTGGTATTCTTTTGCATCCTTTTAGATTGTGAGCCCTTTTGGGACAGGCAGCCATTAATTATTTGTTTGATTTTCTTTGTAAACCGCTTTGTGAACTTTCAGTTGAAAAGCGGTATATAAATACTGTTAACAACAACAACAACAACAAAAACAACTCAAGGCAGAGGAGATCAGCGAGGAGAGAAGTGGGTACAACTATTCCAAAGTATTTGGTACTTTGCTTATCAGGCACACAAAATTAGAGCTGGCGGGCAGAGGCTATTACCCTACAAGATAAGCTATTGCGAACAGCCTGTGGCTTTTTCTCCGTAAAGCCACAAAAGTGGCTTGGAAACTGGTCAGACTGATAACTGATTGCCCAGTACTTGACCGTTTCTGTGTATTTTTGAACATTACTTGGAACCAATTTGTGACCAGCAGGGTCATAATCGTTCCATCAGCTATTTGCTGAACGCTACAGGTAGTTCTAAATGGAACCAAAGAAGCTGGTTTATTTCAGGCATTCTGCCAAAGCACAGTTAAACCCAACTAGATCAGAATCTGTTTGAAATGAGTTTGTAAACCAAAGTTTGTGTTAACCCTGGTCCAGCGCGATGTCTGAACTGCAAATCCCAGCTGCAGTGACTGCTTTATGTTCAGAGTTGATTCTATCTGGGTGCCTGAGTGCTGAACAATGGAAAACACAATCAGGCAAGCAGATTTTAACAGTTGTTGCCTGTTACATGTCTGGGGTTCAGTGCATGAAACTCACTCTTTGATCCCTCTCTGGTCCCCTGGAATTGATCATGAACCCATTGAGTTGGGCATTTTGGGATTGGTGAACAGGTTCTCCATGGGAAGGCCATCGTAGTCCGTTGCCTGTTGGAAGACCTGTGGGAGGGGACACCAATCTGCAGCTGTGTTTGTAGCCCCCCCCCACTGGATGCTCCACTGAAAACTACTTCGAAGCAAGACTCCACCCACTGAAGATCAGTGTGCTGGGTTGTCCCCCCCCCCCCAAAAAAAACTCCCACCTGCTGATACATTTTTTTGGTGAGATATTATCCATCCAAACAAAGTAATGTCTATTGACCATCTGAGACCATCTATGGCTCAAAAGTCAGCAATGTTAGCTTAATGTCAAGTCAACTGATGTGGAGGGATTAGGAGGGAAGCAGGGAAGAGATGGAATGCGGCAAAATGTGGGTGACGGGGTTGGGAGGAGGGTGAATCGGGTTCGAGAATGGGACAAGTTTCCACCAAATCCTAATCCCCTTTCCAGCTGTATTTAACAACTTCAGCATCTTGTATGTGACCCTCCAGGGAGAGGGAAACATTTATTTATTTAGCTTTGCAAACTTGTTGTTGAAAAGCAGTATATAAATACACTAAATAATAAACTACCAGCGAAAAACTACCAGTTTATTATTCTGAATAATAAACTACCAATGCAGAGCATCTAGTAATTTGGGGAATTATTAATTGATTTATTATCTTACCATTTTAGAGAAGCGCTCAAAGTAGCTTAATCTTATCATTTTTCCTTATCACTTGTCATAAAACACATCACAGTTTAACATTGAAAACAAACTTGTAAAACCCTAAAACTTGTATCCTAAGAAAGTGACTGAGTATTACCAGGATCAATGAGATATGTTAATCATGACTTAACTCTCATTAATTTTAGTGAGTCACAACTAACTATACTGAGATACTGCCCAACCCAGTTGGCAGCTTCTGAGAGTCACATTTCATGGTTGCCAAATAAGATAAGCTCAGTTAAAAGTTTTCAAATTTTATGCTGCCAAATAAAATTGCACATTAAATACACAAATTGGGCTTTCACCTTTAAACTCTGACATTGCAAAATTTCTATGTGATTTTTATATTCAGATTTTGAATTTACCACTATTTGCTCAACATAAGAGAAATTAGCTCTACTCATGTGTTTTCCTAATTCCTTATCATAGCATCTTCCATTTTTAAAAACCTAGCGTTAATTGTTTGCAAGATAACCAAAGCAGAGGTCTGTTTTACCTCTATAAGGTAAGCACACAGAACAAGAGTAAGAAATGTGGTTTTCCTCTTGTGCCTTGCAGACGGCACTCTAGAAACTTCAGGATGTACCAGAGCAGTACATCCCAAAGGTGGGGGTCTGGAGTACCAACAATTACTATGGAATTATCTTCTGTGGCACTACGTGGCCAAAAGCTCCATCAGCCAATGCCCATGTATCCACCTTATAATGTCAAATGATGGCAAGGACACATGAACAGGTGGCCGCCCAAAAGATCGCCTCCGTGGAAGATCAACCACAAGATGCTGTGAGATACCACAAGTTGTTGAGAGCCAGGAGGGTGAAGTGGTTCAGGAGTTGGAAGATCCAGGTTCAAATTCTTGCTCAGCTCAAAGCTTCCTGGGTGACCCTGGGCCAGGCACTCTCTCTCAGCCTTACCCACCTCACAGAGCTGTCGTGAGCACAAAAGGAGGGGACAAACTAAGTACACCACCTTAGCTCCCTGGAGGAAGGGTGGTATAAAAAGGTGGGGGGGGGAGAAGCTGCTTAAGCAATGCCCAAGGGTGGGCATTTTTACAGTGATTTTAAGCCAACACTTGACCCATCATGATAATGCAGAAGCAGAAACAGGTGGCTTTGTTGCTTTTTGCCATTGCAGCTAAATGCAGCAGGGGAGGCAATGGTGTAGGAGATCCTCCCAACCCCACCCAGCACCCCTGAGGTCTCTCATGTGTCACTTCCTCTCCCCCCACATGCCCCGAACGAGACAAAGAATGGGAGAGGGAGAAAGGCACCCAATCTCAGCTTTTGTGATGAAAAAGCTCCAACCACTTTGCAGAACTTAGAACAACTCTGCTAACCACCACGAGGAAGTGCTGGTCTGAGAAAGGGACACACCAACACCTCCCCCTGGAGGGGATCTGTCAAGTTAAAGACCCTGCCTACAGCTTCAGAACCTGAAGGTTCTGGAGTGCCCACTGGAAGGCACTGGAGAATGAACATATCCTTCTCCCACTCCCCCATAACTGAAGGAAAATAATCCCGTGACATTATTTTTTGCAAGGAACTGAGGCTGAAAATAAATTGCTTGTGCTAACCAAGCAACAGGTTGGGCACAATTCCCAGACCCAAATGACAAACCAACCCACCCACTGTGCCCCACTGCCAGTCTGATAGCAGGTTAGGAGAAATAACTTTGTGAATGTTCTGGATTAACAAATAACTTCATAAGAACAGCCCCACTGGATCAGGCCAAAGGCCCATCTAGTCCAGCTGCTTGCATCTCACAGTGGCCAACCAAATGCTTCAGGGAGCACATAACACAACACACACAACCTGTGTCCTGGTGCCCTCCCCTGCATCTTCCTTTTTCCATTACCACCCAAACACCACCACAGGTTAGACCAGCAGTTTTCAACCACTGTGCAGTGGCACACTGGGTGTGGCATGGATGATCCACAGGTGTGCTGAGGGAGTGTGGAAAAGGATCATTTAGTAGTAGGACCACTGAGCGATGTGAGACCCCCCCCCCCACTGGCAGCCTGGTGTGCCTTTTCAATTGTCAAAAACCAATGGTGTGCCTTGACAATTTTTCCAGCTTGTCAGTGTGCCGCGAGGTGAAAACGGTTGAAAATTTGCTAGGTTAGACATTCCAAATGCCCAAAACTCTTTAAAAAAAAATTACGGGCCAAAGTACCTGCTAACCTGCAAGATCCTTCGATGAATGCCCAAATACCTCGTATGGACTCTATGGCCTTTGTGGGCTTCCTTCAGCCAAACAAGCATATTTTGGAAGATTCATCAAAACACCAACTTCTGCACCCCGGTCCCGCTGTCAATCTGGAAGATGATGCTGAGGTAACAATCACTGAAACAAGTGGCAACCCATCCCATAAAGAATCAGCAAAGGAAGTATCACATATTGGCCCACTATTGGACCAACTAGAGTCTGATGGGATCATAACCGACTGGAGAGTTGTGTATATCATCAAGGACCTACCTTCAGAAGGACGGCAAAAAAATTATTGACTGCTTAGCTAAAGTTAAAGCAGACCTCCTCGAATATTCTGTTCCATCACCTGACATCCAACAAGCACGTCCACATCCGGAGACAGAAACTTCCCTTCTAGACACTGATTCAAATTGACGCCTAATTCCAGCTAATTGCACGCACACCAAAAGGCCAGTCAAGTTACTTTCATGGAATGTCGCAGGATGGGTGTCTAAGCTGAAGGACGGCGACTTCCATGAAGTGCTCAGGGAAAATGATACAATCTGTGTACAGGAGACGAGGACGTCCTCTCCTATTAAGTTTGAGGGTTATTCAGTATTTGAGCAACCAGCATCTAAATTTCACAACAAAGGTAGGCCAATGGGTGGCCTTGTTACTCTAATTCAATCTACTTTCCAAGCCCAACTAGTATTTTTGGCTAATGGCCCTTGCAATGTATTAACTGTCAAGTTAGTCTTTAAAGAACAAGACATTATATTTGTCAATGTTTACATCCCACCTACTCAAACGAAGTCAGAGAGGGAAGAGCGATGGGGTTTTTTGAACCAGGTCACTGAAATCTGAATGCACAAATTTGCTAGAGCCTGGTTTCCGGTGCTAGGTGACATGAACGCAAGGATTGGGCAGGGCCTTCAATGCACTTGTTACCCTGCACATGCTTGATCTCATCTGATCTTGGAAGCTAAGCAGGGTCAGGCCTGGTTATTACTTGGATGGGAGACCGCCTGGGAATACCGGGTGCTGTAGGCTTCTACCATAGTCTTTCGAGACTGAAGGTTGCCAACCAGCCAATGCACTTCTCATGTTTCTGATTGCACCATAGATTCTGATTTTCCTTATCTCAATTCAAGTAATAGGTGCTCTAGGGACATGATATGCAATGAGTCTGGTCACCTTCTGGTTCAATTCTGTATGCATTGGGAACTGAACCGACATGGTTAAATGGGCTGCCAGATTATAAAGCGTCTGGGGATTTTACTTTTATTTCACCTTGTGGATGCAGTATGATCGACTATATATTAGTTCCCAGGCCATGGTCAAAAAATTCACTGTTGGTGTACCAAGTTTAAGTGATCATTTGCCTCTATTTTGTCACCGGCTTTGCTCCCCTCCAGACCAGCAGAATTTGTCTCAAGTCTATACACAGAACTCCGAGGCTCGTCATCTATTGTTAGCCTGTAATGAGGGTGCCACTGATAAACTAATGTCCCTCCTTAGAACAGACCATTTCCTGTCTAGGCGATCGGATTTAGTTTTCTGCATCACCAAGTTACTCGGTCTGTAACTATGAACTGTTAATAGACAAGCTACTAACTTCCTTAAAGTGCACAATAAGAAAAAACACGAACCCAAGCCGGGCTAGTTCAAATGCCCTAAGCAACACAATATACCCCTTGAAAGCAGAGGTTCGTGGAGCTTATCGGGAATTCAGGGAAACAGGAGACAAGGATTTAGTAGCTAAGTATTTTGAGTTATGGCGTCAGCTATGCATAATGGTTGGCCAAGCCCAGCAAAAATTAAATCTTACTAAGTGGGACGCTATGCGTATAGCTATTGATAGTCATAACAACAAAAAATTTTGGGAAGTAGTAGGAGGTTTTTTCCATCAATTTACCCCAAGCTCATCTCCCATTCCACCTTCAATATGGGTCAATCACTATAGGTCATTACATTTTGAAGAGCAGCAAGCCCCACGGTGGAGAATCCAGAACATTCTAACTAATGTACCAGATTGGCCCTCGGTTTCTTCGACTGAAATTTGCGAACTAATAGTCCGACTTAAGCCCACGAAGGCAGCGGGCCCTGACTCTATTGCACCTGAATTTATAAGGGCTGACCCAGATTGGTGGGCTCCAGCTCTTGCCAATCTTTTTATGGCAGTTGACAGCTCTGGCAAAATACTTGACGCCTGGAAGACATCAATAATAGTGCCTATTTTCAAAAATAGGGATAAAAATACCCCAATCAGTTACCGGCCAATCTGCTGTTGGCATCCTTCAGTCTCGGAAGACTATGGTATCACGCTCTGAATGGTGGTTCTGGAACAGAGTGTCCTCTCCAGTGCGTGAGGCCTGGGTAAAGTAGATATAGAGGATAGACTGTTACCCACGCAGCAAATCCACCCATGTCACTGAAATGGTCCAATGGAAAGGCAGAGGCCAATACGGTTGGTTCCAGCGGTGTCGCAGGAGTTGCCAGAACGTGACTGTGTTCAGCCATGAACTGCCTCAGGGACTCCAGCTCCAGATTTTGCCTTGACGACCAGCCGATCAGTCTACTATTAATTACAGGGAAACTATACGCCATGCATCTGCATCAAAAATTGCTTTTCTGGCTGCATGAGAATGATATATTAGGGCCTGAAAAATCAGGTTTCAGGTGTGTGCGGTCTACACTAGATAACTATACTGTTCTTTCACACTTGATAGCAAAATATACAGCTAATTTTAAGTCTGCACTATACTCTGCCTTTTTGGATCTAAAAGCGGCATTTGATTCGATCAGTAGGGATCTTCTGTGGTTCAGATTGGGAGCCTTGGGTATGGACACAAGATTACAATTCTTAATCAGGAATCTTTATACTGACACCTCCTGTCAAATTAGGTTATCTCCCAATGGGGCCTTGACGGATGTAGTGATGACAAAGATGTTAAACAAGGCTATGTGTTGGCCCCCACCGTTTTAAACGACCATTTAAAACCGTTTAAAACGACCGTTAAAAACCCACCGTTTTTAAACGACTTAGCTTCCCAAAAATTGGTTTAAAACGACTAATGATAACGTGTTTAAAATATTTGAAACAAAACAAGCTGAGACTTAACTTCGACAAATCAAAAACAGTAGTATTTGGCCACTCTTGGAAACCGACAACATGGATCTTTGAAGGTCATGTTATCCAACAAGTTAAAATGTTTAAACATCTAGGTGTCTTGTTTCATTACAGGCATTCATGGACGACACACCGACAACTAGCAATCCAAAAAAGTAATATTACAGCCCAAGTTATTAGTCGATTCTTTTATGCTTGGGGGAATTCCTTCATTCCTGCAGCACTCCAGACATTCAACACAAAGGTAGTAGCACAGCTTTTATATGGAATCTCCATTTGGATTTTGGTCTTCTGCATTACGGTCGAGAGGATTCAGTATAAAATCTTTGCAGTACCACGATGCGTACCGTACGCTGTCTTATGCTTGGAAGCCGGGCAACATAAAGTGAAGTCTTTAGCCTGGCTGCGCCTTTTCAAACATTGGCTCAGAATTGGCTCTGCTTCTGCAAAGGACCCTTTACTGAAAAACATTTTAGAAGACTCCTTTCATTCCCCAGGACTGATGTTATTCAGTAAGAAAGTTCAATCTTTGGGGCTTTCCTTGGAATTGCTGGGCAAGGCGACATGGACAATAGCGTTTAAGATCCTTTGTACCCGCATATGGGGCACTGAAAAACAAGAGCTCCTAACTGACGCCCAAAAAACGTGTTCCCCACTTCATTTTGGATTACTCTGGGCGGCTGATTTCAGCAGTAATTATTTAAATTTCTTAACGAATCTGCATGAACGCAGAGTGTTTTCCCTAGCTAGATTTAATGCCCTTCCCTCAAATGAGATGAAAGCTAAGTTTAATGCCAAGCAATCCAAAGCATGTCGCTGTGGCACAGGTTCCCTGGAGACAGTCCCCCATATTTTACTAAGTTGTATTTGCTATTTAGATCTAAGGAGCCATTTTTTACTTCCTCTCTTAGTGTCGCTTAATGGATCTGATATGGACATTGTTAGACAATTACTAACTGGCAGGAATGAGGCTGTATCAATTAATATGGCTAAATTTCTTTACCATGTTTATACATTAATTGTCTCCGGAAACTGAGCTTAATCAATATAGATAATTTTCTTGGACCATTATTTGGGTTTCTCTGCACATATGCCAATAAAGGTTCGAATTGAAAAAAAATTAGTTTGAAGACAGTGAAGCTACTTTCACAGAATAAATCTAGGGATATTTATTGTGGAAAGCAATACACTTTTTAAAGGTTACCATCTGGAGATTCATACATTTTGCACAGCAAGCAGAACTGTGTAGAGGCCAGAGTGTTGGGCTTAAGACTAGGCTCGGCTCAAATCCCAGCTCAGTTTGAAAGCCTCCTGGGTGACCTTGAGCCGGGTACACTCCAACTTATCTCACAGGGCTTGACGCAAGGATTAAAGAGGTGTGGGGACAATGCATGCTGCCCTGACCTGCGTATTAAGGGCAGAACAATATTCTGCCCTTAAAGGCAGAACAATATTACAATTATTGTTAAGAATTATTAAAGCAAATCCCATGAGGATTGGGAACAATGAAAGAGTGGAACCAAGCTGCAAAATGCACAGGAAAAAATTCTTTACTAACAGCCCAATCCTATCCACACTTTCCTGGGAGTAAGCCCCATTGACTCTAATGGGACTTACTTCTGAGTAGACATGGATAGGATTGGGCTGTAATTCTAGCCCAGGATCGCAATTTCACCATTGTTTTAAGTTGATTTTTTTTTTTACATTTTTTAGATTTTTACAGATCAAAACGTAATTCTTCACAAAACGCATCTTGTTCGGGAGTTTCCCCACGGATAAACACAAGCTGCCAAGCATTGTATTGGTGGCAAATGGGAGAAATAAAAAGACTTCAACAACAACAAAAAAATGTATACTAAAACTGTCGATGTTTTTTGATTGGTGAATTCATTTATTCACGAGCAATATTGTCATGCTGGGAAAATTATATTGTGTGTGTAAACCAACAGAGCTATCAAACCCGCATACCATAAAGAGCAGAAGGTTTAATATCTCTTAATACGCAGCTCTGTTTCTTTATCACGCGTTACTGAGATAATCGGCGAGCGCTTTTTTTTTTTAATCAGAAGCTCATCTCCCAGCAGCCCCACAAAGACTCACTGAAGAAGCACAGATGCGTTTATGCAAAATAATCCAGCATTTCCTCTGAAGGGACAGGCTGTGTGTCCAAGGCCAATGACAGGTGAGACATCCCATGCCCAAAGCATAACTAATCTGCTGGCAACATCACTGTGCACCTGCACACTTGTTTTATGCTAGGGTTAGGGTCAGGTGGATGTCGAATTAGCGGATACTGAATCACTGAGCCTAAGGGAAAAACGGGGTTAGGTTTCAGGTGACTTTTCACCATACACTCATGAACCTGAATCTTAAATTGATGTATATGGGGCAGGAGAGGGTGAGACCAGCAGATCACAAGCTCCATGTTGGATTGAAAAGGCTAACATGGAGCTCCTGAAGTCCGCACTGGCAAAATAGCCAGCGCAGACTGGAAGAGATTCATTGCAGGGCCTGAGCCCTTACCTGGGGGAAGGAGACATCCTCTTCCTCCAAGAAGACTCCAGCAGCAGCCACGGTGCCCATAGGATGCAACAGCAGACATTTCAGCACTGCTGCTCCTCTGGGCACCAGACAGTTTAGGATTGGGCTGCCCGCCATTCTGTTACACCAGTTCTTTAAGAATAAGTGTTTTTAAGAGAGGATACAGTCTATTCTTGCCAGGTGTTAAAAGGTTTTACCTGAGATAATCAGAGCTACTCCTTGAGCATGGCACATTTCAGGTGCTGCTCTCTCTCCATCCCTGGGGCAACATCTAGTTCTCCTGCAAGTTCACTTTGGGGCAAACAAGAGGAATGGCGGGACCAAAAATCAGCACTACAGGAAACTGGACTAGATGGGCCTTTGGCAGGAGCTCTTCTTATGTTCTTAAGAAATATCAAAATATTCAGATAAACATAAAATTGTTCCAATTGAGTTACATGGTGAAATTCTAATGTACAAAGGTTTCTTCATCATGAGCTCTCTCTCTTGCTCGCTTGTTCCTTTTTCTGAAGAAGCCATCGCATATTCGTAACACACTGATTGAATTTCATAGAGACGAGCGCAGATGAGCTCTCTTTGGGAACGGCCTGCTGCATTTCTGCTTGAAAGGAGATCACTGCCGGCGAGCCTCGGCTCCTTCATAAAAAATTTAATTAACAATATTTCCAAGAACGAAAGCCACACTTTAGGGGTCCCGCAGCTGCGTCACCTGACTCGCCGGCACACTGGTGCAGCGTGACAAATTAAAACCTTGAGCGAACGATACCTGGGTTGCGCTCTCAGCACCGGGATGATACTGGGATTGCGCTCTCGGCACTCGGAGCGGGATCAGAGGCACTGATGCAAAATCCCTGCACCAAGACATTGCTTCTCCCACCCAACGGTTGCGCACTTCTTTTCGGGATCCACTCAAACTAGAAAAGCAAAGTCCTGACAACCCAGGATAACGGGCAGTTGCAGTTTAGAGACAAGTACTCAAAAGTCCTCTTGTATTAGCAGGGGGAGAGCAACTATCCCTCTCCACCCCAGCATGCCATCTTCCGGCAGCTGCGGCTGGTGTCTCTTCTGCACCTCTTTTAAACTGCAGGTCCTTTGGGGATACGAACCATTTCTTGATTTATTTTGCTATGCCAACCGCTTTGTGAACTACAGCTAGTATGCTCGGTCATGTTGTGAGAATGGATGATGGCCGGATCCCAAAGGATCTCCTCTATGGAGAACTCGTGCAAGGAAAGCGCCCTACAGGTAGACCACAGCTGCGATACAAGGACATCTGCAAGAGGGATCTGAAGGCCTTAGGAGTGGACCTCAACAAGTGGGAAACCCTGGCCTCTGAGCGGCCCGCTTGGAGGCAGGCTGTGCAGCATGGCCTTTCCCAGTTTGAAGAGACACTTGGCCAACAGACTGAGCCAAAGAGGCAAAGAAGGAAGGTCCATAGCCAGAGGGACAGGCCAGGGACAGACTGCACTTGCTCCCGGTGTGGAAGGGATTGTCACTCCCGAATCGGCCTTTTCAGCCACACTAGACGCAGTTCCAGAGCCACCATTCAGAGCGCGATACCAGAGTCTTTCGAGACTGAAGGTTGCCAACAATAAAAATATAAAACTGTCTTCTGGACACAGAACAACAACTAGGGTGGAGACTGCAGGGCACTTGCCCTGGGCGCTACAACAAGTGGAGATGCGAGACAGCCCCCAGGCTCCACCCTAGTTATGGAGGAGGCATTGGCAGCTTCGCGTTCCCTGTTCCTTCTCCTGTGCAAGGAGAAGGAACAGGGTGTGTAAAGCCACCGCAGTGACCTCCCCCTCCTCTGGGGAGAACCCAGAAGTGACATCACAGCGTCATGTAACATAAATGCTCCGGATACAGAAGCAGTGTGTTACAGCTCTGAACGAACAACACAAAAGGTGGCAGCAGAACCTGGAACCTACGTGCCATTCAGGAAGAGCACAATTCCATCCTGGACATAGGAAGTTTGCAAAACCCTAGGAACTCCATTGGATGGGGCAGTAAAGCAAAGGAAAGCTGGTGAGAGGTTAATATGTTCTCCACCAACAGCATCACGCTCTTACATCTTTTGGGCTGCAATCCAACCTGCACTTCCCCAGGAGTAAGTCTTATTAAACTCAATGGGACTTATTTCTGTATAGGCATGCATAGGATTGTGCAGTCTGAATTTCTACCCCAAAGGGACCGGTTTCTCGGGGAAAATTCAAACACATAAAATAACCAGTCAAAGCCGCTGAGCACCAATCAGAGATGGGAAACTGTTTTCCAGTTTCCTTGTCTTAACTCTGGAGAGCCAGGATGGTGTAGTAGTTTGGGAGGTGGACTTAGCCCTGGATGATCCAGGTTCAAATCTCCCCTCAGCCACAAAGCTTCCTGGGTGACCTTGGGCCAGTCACTTTCTCTCAGCCTCACCTACCTCACAGGGTTGTTGTGAGGACAAGAAGGAGAGGAGGAGCAGCTGTGTAAACCGCCCTGAGCTCTTCGTAGGAAGGGCGGTATAAAAATGTGAACAAATAAATAAATAATAAAAATAAACTCTGGGGCTTATGCTAATAGGGGCACACCAAAGTTTATATCTCCAGTTCAGAAAAATTATCTGAGTTTCACAGCAATTAACCATTGATTTGCGGATCTTCCAAAACTTCCTCAGAATATCATCGTTACTGTATTTTTAGCCCCTGTTTTGAAATCTTTTTTTTAATTATTATTTTTTAAAAAGCTTTCATCACTGCACACAGAATACCAACCAATAGGCTTGATTTATTATCTATAATGTCAAACTTGAAAAGGTTAATCACCATTATTACCCATCAGAGAAAATTGAGAGAGTCTGAGTTTATCACTTGAATACCGAAGACAGCACAGGGGGATCGGATTTGGGGAAAGAAAAGAGAAACAAGGAGAGAGGCACTTGGGCATCATTTACATGCACCAGATGGCTGCAAGAACTCCTTCCAAGGCAGTGCATCCCTAAACATCTCCCCTCACATTTATAATTGAACACGTCTCAACATACAATCATTGTAGTCCAGAAAGCTTAGAAAATATCAAATGTACTTTCCTCAAGTGAGGCCTGCACAGAAAAAAAAAAAAGCACAAAATATGTTTATGGAGGGTTGGGGGAAAGGAGCTGCCGTGAGTCAGGACTGGACGAACGCCAAGGTATGGTACCAAGAGACCCTGAATGTGCCATTTCTCAGAGGCGGCAAAGCAGATGTCCTGACAACCTGTGCTGATTAAATATCTGCAAGATATTTGCCAAAGAGGCTGGGTTTAAAAAAAGAAGAAGAGGAAGACAGACTCAGACAACCCAAAGCATCTGGGAGGAATTCAGCCCAAAGTGGGGCTTGAACTGGTGACCTGAATGGTGTCACACTGGGGTTCAGCTTCTGGACCATCTTCGGCTAAAAGAGGAAACAGCCAAAAATGTCTCCTCCTAATCAAAGCAGATCAGGTGATATTCCCCACCTCTAAAGGATCTTCCATGTCAGGCCAGCTTGCTGGTCTCCACAACCTAGAAAATCTGCTCAAGCTGGCTACGGATACCTTTGCCTCACCCCCAAATATACCAGAGATGCATCTACTAATTACAATCTATAACTGAAAAATAACTGGTGGGCTTTTTTTTACTACAATACTGTAGTAAATTCTCTTTCAAGTGTTTTCCTTTGTTTGAAAACAAATAAGAATAAAATGCAAGATAGAGGTCATGAATACATACTATGGTTAGAGGAGCAGGTCTCTTGTTATCCGGTGTGCTCCCTGGGGCATTTGGTGGGCCGCTGTGAGATACAGGAAGCTGGACTAGATGGGCCTAAGGCCTGATCCAGTGGGGCTGTTCTTATGTTTCTTATGTTTAGGTGGGAGAAAATGTTGATAATGACATGAAAGCACATAACACCACTTTCTGCACTTCTCCTTTTTGTAAAAAACAAACAAACACAAAAACCTATGTGTCATACACTTGTCTTACACTCCCAGGGTTTTGGGGTGCTCAGAGTTGTTGGTTCCGAACCCTAGAGCCTTCAAAGATCCCTGTTCGGTAGTACTGCCACCACCCTGTAAGAGCCAGTGTCTCAGTCCAGGGATACTGAGACCCTCTAGGCTTAACTATATCCCTTGTAGGCACTGAGCACTTTCTTTACTTAAAGTCTCAGTCCTCAAGTTACTAGTCCACAATGAGGATTTTTGGTAGCTTGCTGAACGGCTAGGCAGGATTCTGAAACTTTGACCCCAACAGACAATGAACCAACATCGTAAAAGGATTTTTACTTTATTAAGTACAAAGGGTTACAAAAAGTTACAAAAGGCAGCAAATGCTAGAGGCATAAAAACTTCTAGGAAACGTATCAGCATAAAATAATAAAGCTAACTGGCTATCTCTATTATTTCCTAACTCTCACCTGGGTCAGAAAAAACCTATAAAAAAATAAAAGTTTGTTTTTTATTTATTACTTAATGGGGGGGGGTGCATGGGTAATGACTGGCTGCATCTGCTGATGCTGTAGTATCTACTTAATATACATTTAGCACACAATTCTGAGAGCGCCCTGGGCCAAAGCAAGTCCCTTTTGCCTGCACACCAGTGTCACAAAGTACTACAAAGCACTTTCGCACCATCCGGACAGAAGGGAGGCCGTCCCAAGACCCGCTCAGACGTTGCAATAAGCCCACACCGGCCAAGCTAGGCCAACGCGGGGATTTCGGGAGGTGTGGAGAGGGTGGGAGGAAGGCACTGCAGGGCGGGGGAGGGTGGGAGGGGGTAAATGGGGGGGAGGGCCAGGATTTGGCACTTATGCCAGATCCCACCCCTGTTCCCCGGCAGCCCGGAGCAGCTACAGGCTGCTCAGATCTGTGCCACATCCTGAGGTGGTGCAGAGCCAAGTAGCCCCATTGGGGCTGCTGCTGCTTCACCCAGAATAAGGGGAATCGATTTCCCTTCCCCAGGTTGAACCACTTTCAGTGCCAACCCTTCCTTGGATGTGCGGCAGACCCACCAGCCTGCCTGCTCCAGAGCAGGTTAGGACTGGGCTGCCCAGGTGATTATAATTTAAAATAATGTAAATTTTGAATTTAAACACGGTACCACTTTTTTTTTTGCTTCTAACTTTGGAAAACATTGAAATCTGCAAAAAAAATAAAACCATTCTCTCTCCCACCTCTATGGTTTAACACTTCCTACTACCGACCACTGACCATGTGCAAACCCTGCAGTGAGAGAACCATATCCAGTTTTAGTTCGAGATGCAAACCAGAGCAATTGCTGTCACCCGAGGAAACAGACTGCGCTCATCACTGCTCTTTCTAATCTTGTGCATTATTGTGTGCAGCTAATTAGCTGCTGGGATTTCTCAACTGGGGGAGGGAGGTTTGGAAAAATAAATTCTTACAGCAGTGACCAAGAAGTCGCCCCACAGCACCCTCTTAGTTTACACTAAATAATTAAGGTACTTGATCAAGGATAGGGAGAGAGATAGACACATGAAACTCTGGTCCTATAGTGCTTCAGAACACTGATCCGAAAGCCTAGCTTTGTCTGTTCTGGCTGACTGACCGTGGACATGGGTTCAAAGGCCAACCCTGGAACCTGAGAACCTTTCAGCTGAAGTTGCTGTGAAGTGAATCTGGGGGCCTTAAAAATTCAAAGCAGACACTGCACAAACTGTCAAAGGTCTGCATGCACTTTTAAAGGGATGGCAAACCCTGCCTCTGTTAACAGCTTTAGCCAAACACACTCTGAGCCAAACCAAGCAGAGAACAAAGTTGTGACCCCACAAGATACATATCAAGAGGATCAGTACCCCATCGCACAGGTCCCATGGCAGCAATTCTCAACTGGTGTGCCACAAAAGGTCTGCAGATGTAGTAATAATAATAATAATAATAATAATAATAATAATAATAATAATAATAATACAGGTATTTCTATACCGCCTTTCTAGGTCCTCGCATTGATACGAGCAAGACGCGGGATCAGAGAGAAGTGGAGGAATTTGCACGAGCGCTTGAGGAATCTCTTCCAGGCCCGGTCGACAGACCAGGGACAGACTGCACTTGCTCCCAGTGTGGAAGGGATTGTCACTCCCGAATCGGCCTTTTCAGCCACACTAGACGCTGTTCCAGAACCACCTTTCAGAGCGCGATACCAGAGTCTTTCGAGACTGAAGGTTGCCAACTAGGTCCTCAGATTTCTTCTCAGACTTTATTCAAGACGGTTTACATAGGCATGCTATTTAAATCCCTGTAGGGATTTTTACAATTTGAAAGAAGGTTTCTTTCTTTCAAGAAACCACAACATTCAGCTGTTTCTTTCTTGATCTGGTTGCACATTCTGGCCTCCATCCTCCCTCGCTCAGAGCAGATGGAATAGCTTGGCTCAGCTTGTCAGCTGCTTCAAGGTCGCACGGTGCCGACCTTGGCCTCGAACTGGCGACCTGCGGATGTTATCTTCAGGCAAACGGAGGCTCAACCCTCTAGACCAGACCTCCTGCAGATGTCATGCAGGAGTTTGGAATACAGCAGTTGAAAATTGCTGAAGAATTCTTCCAAGTTCTGCAGTTCTGTTTCTAGGGCTGTAGGGACGAATTGCCTGTCCCTCTTCCTCCGTTGGCTCCGCAGTTCATTACTACAGATAGTTGCCCTAGAAACAGAGCTGCAGAGCCTGGAAGAGCCAAAAGTGACATCACACGAGGCACAGAGAACAGTGTGCAACTGAGAAGAAAAACAATGAAAATTGCTGTCCTACAGAAACAGCGGGTTCTGTTTCACTCCATCTGCATTGTACATTGTTCCAGATTCAGAAAGGCACCAAATTTTCATGGTCGGCAGATGGCAACAAAATCCCACCAAGGAGAAAAAGACCATCCCTCCGTGTCAGGGAAATGTGTTAATAGCATGCGAGTACAGAAGAAGAAACTCTGAAGACTTCAGAACTGGCAAGGGAGAAGGGAAAATGTTTTAGATACATATCCAAAAGAACATGTAAATTCTGGAGACATATATAGAAAGACAGAAGATCAGATCCACAGGCCAGATGGCAGGGTGTATTTATGCTTGAGAAAGAGAGGAATTAAAAATAAATATTTGATGCTTCTCACTTATAGCAAACTATGTTTGCGAGCATCCAGTAAATAGGGTGGCACTCAAGAGGCTCTTCTGTACAGACTGCAGACCCTTCCTGGAATCTTGAGACTCAAGGGTATGTATATATGACACACCTACATTGGTATTGGTGCAATACCAATATAACTGTTAGGACTGTCTACCAGAGAATGCCCTTAATTGTAGTTTGACTGCAGTACAGTGAGCTTTCCTTATCCACAGTCTTGGAATCTGTGGATCTGAATACTGACAGACACCATGGCTGGAGGGCCTCAGAGGATCTCCTGGACACAACAAGACATGGCTTCCAGTCGTGTTTGGGAGGTGTTGTGAGGGATGCCTCCCATGCCTCAGCAGGTGTCCCAGCTAGAACTAGAAGGCATTTCCAGGCTGCCAACATCCCCCCCCAGATTTCATTATCTGCAGAATTTGATATCCACAGGGGTCCTGGAACAGATTCCCCATGGATACAAAGGACCAACTGTACTGAGAACACTATAGCTCTCTTGCCCTGCCACAGAGAACTAACTTTCCAAAGTTTCCGTCGGAAGAAGAAAAGGCAGTTAAACTCAAGTGCCAGGGTCTGGTCTAAAGACAGAGGGTGTTGCAACTGAGCTGAAGCTAAGCAGGTCTAGGCGATGGGAGGATGGGAGCTCCTCTTGAAAACCCCTCTGTGTTACCATGAGCTACGGAGGAAAAAAAATAAGATGGAGGGGTGGATAGATAGTGGAAGTCCACAGCAGTTTTCCTCAACCTTGGGGTCACAACCAAAATGGGGTTGCAAAGCTTCAGTTGTGGGGTCACGGCAACTTATGGGAACCAAAATGGCTGCCAGCTTCCATGGATTCATCTGGAATGATAATGGCTGCACTACAGAAGCAAATTCCAAACCTACCGATCAAAGTCTCCCCACCCCAAAACTTTGCAGTTGGTGGGTGTGCGCTGAGGAGGCAGGGCCTGGCCTTACAAAGACAGCCCAGCTTTGCACCATGGACACTATGCACAGGACTATTCCTGAGCAGCAGGACCTTCATTCAATCACCTCCATATGGTTTCCTTGTTCGCTTCTGCAGGGCCTTTCTTTGGTGTGGTGGGTGCCTAGTCTCGTACTTTATTTATTGGGGCTCTGGCACAAAAAAGGTTGAAGACTATTGGTCTACAGCACAGGCTCACCCTAAAGTAGGTTTAAAAAAAACAAAACACATTTTAGTCTTAAAGCAAGATAGGTTTTGTCTTAAAGCTTACAGCTTTGAAGATGTAACAGCAGCATGCTTTCATAAACCACACATACTTCTGAACCACAAGGAGTGTGGTGTAGAGGTGACAGTGCTGGACTAGGCAAGGAAGGATTCTAGTTCAAAAACCTACTCAACCATGAAGCTTAGTGAGCAATCTCTTGGACCATTTACAATCTCCCAGCCAAGCCTACCTAACAGGGTTATTGTGAAGGTAAAGGAAGGATCCTTATACACAGCCCTTCCTTGGAGGAAGACAGCAACATAAAACTCACTATGGGCGCAATCCTAACCAAATTTCCAACACTGGCATAGTTGTGCCAGTGGGGTATGCACTACATCCTGCAGTTGGGGGGCAGTCATGGAGGCCTCCTCAAGGTAAGGCAATGTTTGTTCCCTTACTTTGGATTTGCATTGCCCTTATGTCAGTGCTGGAAAATTGGATAGGATTGCGGCCTATGATGTTTAAAAATCAATCCACCTCAACATTTTTTTTTTCATTTATTCTCTTTAAGATACAAATTTAGCAACCGTGGAGTTCTTGGTCACCTTGGAAGACCTGAAGATGCAGCTGGGATCTGGTTCCCCCTTCCCCTAAACGGAGAGCTGTCATTTCCTGAACACGGACCGTCACATGAAATCAAAGATGATGGGGCTCACATAGGAAAAACTGCACGGTTGGGAGTTAAAAGAAAAATGTTGCTCTCGGTGTCGAGGACAGGAGGCGAGGATATCAGCTGTTTAGCTATCTTTCTGCCACGTCACCTGAGGACGTTCAGCTGCCACTTCAGATCGCAGAAACATCCACCGAGGCCGCTTTTCCCAGCCAGAGCCCGGCATCCGCAGCATTCATGCAAATTTTATACAAACTGCATATAAATAAAATATGCAAATGAGTTGTTGCCCTACAGCTCCTGATACATTTCAAAGGCAGGCTTCAGTGTTAAACATCTTGCTTATTCGCTGCAATAATGAATTTTTTTTTTTTGGGGGGGGGGGGGAAGCCTGTCACATCATTTCTACTGCAAGCATTGCATTTGCCAGTTACTAAAAAACGAAACCCTGAACTGACCAATTGGAGTTGAAACGTTGGCACTGAAAGAACCAAGTGCAAAGGAAAATTGCAATTAATTCTTCCCCTTTTCGCCTTCCCCCTTCCCAGGGAAGTGGGGGCTCAGTGGGTTAAACTGCTGAGTCGACGAGCCTGTTGACCGCAAGGTTGGCTGTTCGAATCCACACAGCAGGGTGAGCTCCCAGCTTGACCCAGTTCCTGCCAACCTTGCAGTTCGAAAGCATGTAAAACTGGGAGTAGATAAATAGGTACCACCTCGGTGGGAAGGTACCAGTGTTTCGTGGCCTAAAATGGAACCACCTTTGAAAATCTTAATCTACCCAGATTAGTTGGTTCACTACTATCTCCAGGACTACTATCTCAGGACCACAAAATGACCTTTCAGATCCCCGGTGGGCCCATCTTTGCTCAGCAAGAGAACCTGTCCAATTTCATATGCTGGTAATGGAACAGGGCCATCCATGAACAAATCTAAATTCCTCAGCTCTCACAATCCATCACACCACAGCCTGCGCCATTACCTCTACCAAAACCTCACCAAAGCAACTCATCTCCACTCAGCTGACCATTTAAGTACACCGCTTTCTCCACGTCACTCTGGTAGTAGTACGTGCAGCATTTGTCTATTTCCTCATTTCAACTTCTAAAGTAAAGCATCTGCAAATATCACTCTCTTGTGTGATTCACAGAGGGCTGATAAATATTAATGAGAGTTTTCCAGGGCTGAGGTACAGTTTGCTTCTCGTTCTTGTAGCGACCAAGGATCCTTTGAAAGATGTGTTTTAGAAGCAAGCGACAGCCAGTAAGGCACACTCCATCTGATGTACAAACGTCTGTTAGTTTCTTGTGTGGAGCATGTACAGAGCACATGGCAAACATGATGACTCCAGAGTCTCATGAAACTTTAGGAACACAACAGTTTGGCCTTTTCTTTAATTTGGTTTCACTACCAACAATCTTCAATTCTTGCAACTTCTTTCAACATGATCAAATTACAGTTCAAAGTATTAAGAGAAAAAAATGTAACCAAATATAATCAAGATGGACTTTGGTATAACCACAAAACACAAACTTTATCCTCTTTTCGCACTTAAATAGTGTGGTTGTGGAGAGGATCTTGTTCATTTATATGTGTACTCATTTAAATATTAAGGAATTCCAATCGGGCCAAGAAAGAGTTAAGCCAATCCCTGAATGTAAGATACCTTGTTATACTGAGATTTTGCTGGGATCTCAATGAAGAGGGGGTGATTCTTCCTTACCATATGTTCTGTAAATCCTCATAACACCACGCAGAGGGTGAGATGAGGATGGGATTCCACCCTCAGATCGTGCTTTTGTATATTTAAGACACGCTTTGATGTTATAAAATTAAATCCAACGCAAAGGCAGTAGCTGCCTTGCATTTATGGCTCCCAGATTCTGCAACTGCTTGAGAACACTAATCCATCGCAGATGTGTGCCACAAAAGGTCTGCAGGTGTGCTATGGGAGTTTTGAGCACAGCAGTTGAAAATCACTGAAAAACTCTTCTGGGATCTGTGACTCTGTCTCTAGGGCAACTGTATGTAGTCACAAATTGTCTGCTCCTCTTCAGCAGGGCAGGTGGAGGGACAGACAAATTTGTGACTACAGGCAGTTGCCCTAGAAACAGAGTCACAGATCTCGAGTCTCCCACAACAAGCCGAACTGGGGGGAGCGGGTGGGTGGTCAATGCAGCTTACAATTCCTGATGACCTTATACCCAATAGAATATTTATTTTTATTTCTCACCTTATTATCCCACCCTTCCTCCAAGGAGCTCAGGGTGGAGTACACTGTTCCTCCCCTCCTTTTGTCTTCACAACCCTGTGAGGTAGGTCAGGCTAAAAGAGAGCCACTGGCCCAAGGTCACCCAGGAGGCTCTGAGTAGGGATTTGACCCTGGATCTTACAGGTCTAACTCCCAAACCACTACACCATCCTGGTTCTCAGGATGACCTATTCCTGCTTTTCCCTAGCACTGGTTGCTAGAGACCCTGGGGTATAGCGTGTAATGGGCTCCCACGGCACTATTCGCCAACCCCAAACGCGCACTGGATGCGATCATTGCCAGAGCTTGAGGTGAGCCTGGGCAGGTGCACCCTCTAGTAGTCCTTGAGCCAGCTGACTTTCAACACCACCCCCAGCACAGAAACACTAATCCCACTGCCTGCTGACCTGACCTGACTGGCCTGCCTGGTCTGGGAAGCAAAACTGCTGCTTCGTGGTTATCCAGTTTGATACAGACCCCTTCACTTCACCTCCTCTGTTTGGATGGGGCTTCTCCCAGTGCGCACAATGGACCAAGCTTCCTGAAATTCTTTCACTGACAAAGAGCGGCAACACTGGTTCTCAGGACCTCTCAATTGTTCCTACACCCCTCTCTTGAGCACATATTCTGAAAGCCTTCCATACCCTTCATATTTTTTAGTCCTATGGAGGCTGTGTGCATTCCATTACATGCAAGCAGGAATTACAGTGTCACCGATGGATGAGACTGGGCCTGCTTTTGCCCAGTCATATGGAAGACCGTTATGGCTGCCGACACATTTCTGCTTATGCCACTGCTCGACATGAAGACAGAACAGGAAGAAAGGGGAGAAGGGGCAAGCAGGAAGTTATTTGTCCCGTTTGCGCCCTCCAGAACATCATTTCCTGAAGTCCGCCAGACTTTGCCTTCGTCAAAGAGAAAGAGATTGTTTATTACTGTCATCCCTGGAAAAAGAAGGAAATGTAGTTTGGGAGTTAAGATGTCCTGGAAGAAATCTGGCTGCTTGATCACTGTGCCATCTTGCAAGAATTTTCAAATACCAGCTAAGATGTTCCCAACCTGCACACCTAAGGGGAAAAGCAGAGATGGACATGCACTGCAAATTCACACACAGAGATGGACACTGGATGCAGGAACACAGACAGCAACAAAGGGAGGATAAACGCAAGCACACGGCTCCAACACTGTTGATCAGACAGGAGGAGCTCTGCAGCACCCAGTAGCGCAGATGATGTGCCACTGTTTTGTTCACATTTTTTCATGTGCCATCTTGCAGGAGATGCCTGCACAGCAAAGCAAATGTAAGCTCTATATATACCCTGTGTGGGTGTAAGAGGTTATAACAAGGACTGTTAGAAATACTTCATTGCTAATTTAAAATGCACCAGGGGGAGAAAAAAAAATTTGAGAGAGAGAGAGAGAGAGAGAGAGAGAGATCCAACTGACTTCAAAATAATTCCATCTTGATTTTTTTCCCCTAATTATTTCCAGAACCTTTTCATTATGCAATTTCTGCTGCTCATTGAAAGCTTCTTCCTCTCCGAGTCCTCCTCAATGCAAGCCAAGCAAATCAGACGTAGCAAGATGCTCTCTCTCTCCCCCCCCTTCCTTTGTTATGAACACAGACGTGAACAATATCCAGAATGTTTAGCTGCAAGAATAATTTAACAATACTGCTGTTTCCTTTTTGGGGGGGGGGGAGAGAAGCAGGTAGAGAGCGGGGAGTCAAAAAAGAACAAACAACTTAATAGGTACAAATATTGTGCTACAATTGCAATAAATAAATAATTTTAATAATAAATGCTGAACTGAATACAGCAAAAACTAACATTTCAAATTTATGAGGGTGCTGATCACCCTCAAGCTAAAGTTGGTTACTGAAGTCTTGGTGCATAGATCCCTTTATGCATCTTCACAGTGTTACCCCATCCACATTTGTGTCCATGTGTGCTGGGCTGCTTTTATTAGTCAATGATTTCATGTTTTTAAACCTAACCTATGCCATAAAAAGCCTAGTCTCTCTCTCTCTCTCACACACACACACACACACACTCAAAACAAATTTTTAGGCATGCACCTAAATTTCAGGGTTTTTTAAAATATGTTCAGCTAAAACAATAATCGGTAAATGTGACAAACCAAGGCCATCATACTGTAAATTGCCAGAGAGCTGGGCTCAGGCTGAAGCTCCCCATCAATTACGCTCAGCGGCAAAGCCAGATTTGTTATGCCATAATGTGTGAAAATGAACCCTCCGCGCATGTCAAAACTACCTATGAGAAAGGTGTCCAAACGCAACGACGTGGCTCCTCGCCAGGAATCGCGAGTAAACTGCACCCAGACAGGGCACAATGTACCAATTCACACAGGCCAGGGCCGCCAAATCCTTTTCTGCCGCACTGTCTCTATCCACGGCTGCTCATAGAAGCAGGACAGTGAACTGAAGGGGATGCAGCAGGTGCAACTTGGGACAGCTGTAGCAACCGGGATAAAAACCTGTAGCCATGGCATGAAATCTGTCGCCGTTGCTATGTTCAGCAAGTGAGAACTGCCCCCTCTGTCCTGCTTGCATGGGCTGATGCTGCGGTCTTGCCCAGAGCCATGGCCTTACAGCGCAGGAGAGGACTCCAGGTCAGCGGTGTGCAGAATTATCAGCTGCCTGACAAGCAGGCACTGCAGGTACACAGTGTGTTGTGAAAGCGGCCCCTCCCATTTGCCGCAGAGCCATTCCGGGCAGCAAAGGCAATGCACGTGCCAGTGGTGTGGCCCCAGCTCCAGGCCTCAGATCCACAGGTCAAAATGAAGGCCACACTTTTAATGAACAGCACCAAGCACCCAGCCTCCTCTGAAATCAGGCTGGCGTAGACAGAGCTCTGCAGGCGCCAACATTCCAATAAGTGCTCACACCTTACAGGCACGTCAAGCTTGATCCTGATGCAGCTTTTAGATGCTTTTAACATTATTATCTATTGCTGCATTTTATGTTGTTTTTATGCCTTTGCATTGTACATGTTTTTGTGTGTGTGTGTGTGTTTTAGATTAGTGATTTATGCTGGCTTCTGCTTTGTCTTCTATTATTTTTAACTGCTTGTATTTTAATGTATACCAGAGGTGCCTAAACCCCGGCCCTGGGGCCATTTGCGGCCCTTAAGGCCTCTCAGTGCGGCCCTCAGGGAGCCTCCAGTCTCCAATGAGCCTCTGGTCCTCCGGAGATTTGTTGGCACCCACACTAGCCTGATGCACTGCAGCAAAGGAAAGGCCAGCTGTGCTTCGTGCAAGGCCTTTTATAGGCCTTGAGCTATTGCAAGACCTTCATTCATTCATATAAGTTCATCTTTAATATATTCATTTGTGTAAACTTATGTAAATTTATTCAAATTTTAAATGTAAATTAATTCTTTTTTCTCCCCCGGCCCGTGCGACAGTGTCAGAGTGACGATGTGGCCCTCCTGCCAAAAACTTTGGACACCCCTGATGTATACTATAAGCCACCCTGAGTATACCCCATTGTCAGAAGGAGGGGGCAGAAGGGAGAGCAGAATCTAAATCTTTAACATAAAATAAATAAGTAAATAAAAGACAACTCCTGGGAGCTTCCTGATAGGAAAACAAGTTGTTAGCAAAACCAAAAGAAGGGTCTCCAACTCTAGCTTGTCCTCACCATGGCTCAACTCAAGTAAGGAAGCATTTTGGTCATAGAATTGGAAGGAATTCACAAGGTCATCTAGTCCAGCTGCCTGCCTGGAACAGAAAATCCTTCTCGAACATCTCAAGCAGGTGCCAGTCAAGCGTCTGCTTGAAGATATCCGTGAGGGAGAATCCATCACCTTCCTTGGCAGTCTGTTCCACTGCCGAAGCTGCCCTGACCCTCGAGGATTTCTTCCCAGAATCTCCTCTCTTGAAGTTTTTACCAATTGGATCTAGCTCTACTCTCAGAGGCAGTTAAGAATACATTTGTTCCATCTTCCTTAGGATAGTCCTTTAGGTATTTGAAGGTATTATGCCATCATAACGCTAAGATAGCATATTGGAAGACTGCTATCATATCCCCTCTCAGCCTTCTCTTGACTACCACAACTCAGAAAGGATTCTGTGGGTGGGAAACACAAAAACCTGGGTCAACAGGCCCTTGCACAAAGCCAATGAGAGGATGTAATTGTACCCAGGACCAGGGTCAAAAACGTGCACATGGGATGCTGGGTGCACAGCTGCAGCTGCTATCAAAAGTCATATGTTTTGAGCTGAGGAATGCATACATGACACTCCTTAATATGTTGTCAAACCTGGAAGAAAACTGCCCTGCAACAGCTAGATCTTTGGCTTGTGAATCCGCTTACAACCAAGGAGTGTTTAGGGGCTCAGGGACACAGCTGTGGGGAAAGAGGACACTTCCCATTCTAGCGTGAGCCTAAATACGATGATGTAATTTTCTGTAATGATTTTCTATATTTAAAAGATTGCAGAGAGACTGAGGAGTGTGTTTGATTTTCCTTTCCTGTATCTAGCTGCCAATTCTGCACAGGCTGCAGACCTGGGCTCCAAAGCTTTTCTGGCTGTCGCCATCCCACCTGCCCAGTTCTGTTTCTTCCCCACCCCTGTTCTGCCTAACCTTGTCACCATCCTTCCTGCTCCGTTTGGTCCCCTCCCCCTTTGGGAAGGAGCCCAAAATTAACTTGGTACCCCCTGATAAAATTCCTCTTGGAGGCCCTGCCCTGGCGCTTCCGTTCCTCACCTTTATCCTGCCTTGCTGTAGATCACCCCCCTCCACCCTAGATCAGCCTGCCCCAATTGCTCCCCCCACTGCCCCCATTCTAGCTGCAACTTCAAGAACTCTATGTCAAATTGGCACCTGGGATCAGAAATTTCCCACTCCCATTCATAAAGGCTACATTCATGAGTATACCCATTCATAGGTATATGGGTGACTATACCCATTATACCCATGGGTGTATACCCATATACACGCATGGGTATATGGGTGAGTATACCCATTCCTAGGTATAAAAATGTAAAAAATAAACAAAAAGTCTGGGATGAAAAAAATTGGGGGGGGGGGGGGAGAAGCAAATATCCAATGCTGAGAAACATCTGACCTGGATACAACTGCCCAGGATGTAATGGTCGCGTCACTCCTGCCAAGGGACTCAACCCTTGCCTATAGACCTTGGTTTAGGCCAGGGGTGCCCAAACCCCGGCCCGGGGGCCACTTGCGGCCCTCAAGGTCTCTTAATGCGGCCCTCAGGGAGTCCCCAGTCTCCAATGAGCCTCTGGCCCTCCGGAGAGTTGTTGAAGCCCACACTGGCCCAACGCAACTTCTCTCAGATTGACGGCGACTGTTTGACCTCTCATGTGAGCTGTGGGATGAGGGCTCCCTCCACTGCTTGCTCTTTCACATCTGTGATGCAGCAGCAGCAGCAAAGGAAAGGCCAGCCTTGCTTTGTGCAAGGTCTTTTATAGGCCTTGAGCTACTGCAAGACCTTCATTCGTTCATATAAGTTCATCTTTAATATATTCATTTATGTAAATTTATTCAAATTTGAAATGTAAATTAATTCTTTTTTTCCCCCGGCCCCCGACACAGTGTCAGAGAGCTGATGTGGCCCTCCTGCCAAAAACTTTGGACACCCCTGGTTTAGGCTAAAAAGAACCACTCTCCAACCACAACCTTTTGCAATCGACTAAGCTGCAGGAACATTTCTCTCTTTTCCTCCTATACCCCAAATCCCCAACTTTCTACTCCCAAGTTTCTCCTGAAATGATTTCCCTAGGTCTCTTCTGCCCCTCTGTGCTTGCACCACTAAATACCCCTTTTATCTATTAAAATATTTTTCTTCTACCCTCTACTTTTCCCCACTTACGTTTAGGACCTAGCTGTGAGTTAATGGCTAAGAAACATTAATTGCTTTATTTTAATTCCCCTTTCCCTGTTATTGACAATTATCCCTAAATTAAGGTTGTTTTGTTGTACTTTTCAGCCTCACCTCCCTCCCCCTTCCCCGCTGAACCACCAAAGCTGAGCCACTAGCCACTAACTCAGGATCCCAGCACACAAATTAGTCCCTCCCCACCCCTCCCCCATGTACAAATGCTATGTGTGTTTAAATGCTCACCTAATAAACACATCCTCAGTGGCCCAGTTGCTTCCATAACCCATTGGCAAGTTTCCTAAATACTCTTCCAGAGTTGTGAAATTTGGCTTAAGGCACAATGAACAATGGCATTATAATATTAGTTGTTTGGTCATCAATCCCCTTTTTAACTATCCTTAGCATGGAATTGGCCTCCTTCACTGCTGCCGCACACTGGGTTGACACTTTCATCGAGCTGTCCACCAGCACCGCAAGATCTCCCTACTGGGCTGTCACAGACAGCTCAGAACCCATTATCCTTTAGAACCCATTACCCATTAGACCCTATAAATATTCTCAACAACAGCAACACTTTCAAAATTCCACAGCCAAAGGTGATGCAGAAATCTCACTCATGTCTGCAGAAAAGACAGGAATGAGCAGAATGAACACACACACAGAAAGAGGGAGAGGGTCTAGAATTACATTAGCAAGTAGCTAAACCACATTCAGCCTTTGGGGCCTCACTCTGAATAAAATCAGAGCCCTTCTTTTGCCCAAGAGACCTCAGCAGACTCTAACAAACTACATTTTGCTGGTGAAGCACAGGGACAGTAGATCCCCTCACAGCCAAAACCACAGAGAAACTCTCAAGGCACTGCAGAACAGAAACAAACCCTCAAGACATTAAAAAAAAAGAAAAAAGAATAGTGCATTAACTGAAGTGGTAAATGCGATTTGTCATTTACCACTGTGAATCTATGGATTTTAATGACAGGGTCTCATTTACATTTAACGATCAGTGTACTAGAAAGATTTCTCAAGAACTGGGGATATTTTCCTGTCTTGGTAGGAATATATAGAAATTTCTTCTTCACTAACATTTGACTGACTGAGCACTGCAAGGAGATGTATTATTTAGTCCCTCTATCCCTCCTGAGAGCCAAACAAATATCACAACGGAACAGCGAAGAACAAGAATGAAAAACACAAGACAAGGTTGTCTATTCTTGTGCCCCTCTAACAGAGGAATTCATCACAAGGGAAGGAAGTTAGAGCCCCCAAGTGCTGAAAAGAACCTTCAAAACAGGGTTCTAGAGTGACTCTGTAGACACAATGGTTTGAATTGGCTGCACAAAAGATTTTGCGCATGCAAAGAAAGCAACCAAGCTCTACAGCAGTGTTCGTCAAACCATCGCCCATGGGCCAGATCCAGAGCAACACTGATTCCCTCCCCAAGGTAAGCAGCACTTGCCATTCGACTGCACTGCTCACTGGAAGCCCCTCTGACCACCACTGCACGGCACTCTGCAGTTGCCTCTTCCTGGAAATCCAGTTGCAGGAGAGTGGCAGAGACACACAAGTATCTTGTGGTCTTGTGTGCTCCCTGGGGCATCTGGTGGGCCGCTGTGAGATACAGGAAGCTGGACTAGATGGGCCTATGGCCTGATCCAGTGGGGCTCTTCTTATGTTCTTAACTACAATTCCCAGGAAGCCTTGCAGGTCTCTGGTTATCTGGTGTGCTCCCTGGGGCATCTGGTGGGCCGCTGTGAGATACAGGAAGCTGAACTAGATGGGCCTTTGGCCTGATCCAGTGGGGCTCTTCTTCTGTTCTTAGCAGACCCACCAACATTATAGACTAGCCCAGGGGTGTCCAACATAAGGCCCGGGGGCAGGATGCGGCCCGCAAAAGCTTTTTATCCGGCCCTCAGGCTCTCATCTGCTGTGCAGTGCTGAGGTGTTACTGCTGAAAGGGCAGCTCACACGAAAATAGGGCTGTCCCATATCTTGAAAAATGATCAAAATTTGCATATTTTCTCTTCTGCCATTTGCAGCTAATAATTTCCTAAATGAGAAAAAGTGCTTATTTTTGGTGATGACATGTTTAATGACATCACTTCCAGCCCTCAGCAAGCATCATGAATGCTATTCGGCCCTCGGTATGAAACGGGTTTGACACCCCTGGCCTAGCCTAAACCTCTCCCCAGCCCATCTCCAAAAGCCTTACAAAATAAGAGGAGTCCTCGCCGGAACCCATCCAGGGATGGCACTGTCTTTGTAGGGGTGTCATAAATTTTAGTCACAATTTATAGTATTGGTCATTACCTTAAAGCCCTGTACGGTTTTAAACAGGTACTCAAGACCCACCTTAGCTTTCGGCTTGTGAACCGCTACTGCAGCAACTGTGTCCGTGTCCGTGTGTTAATTACAATTTTAGATTGCATTGTAAATAGGTTTATAAAAAAAAAAGTTTCTAGACTTTGTGAGCTGCCTTGGGACTGACTATAAAAGGCGGGTTAGAAAATGGACATAATTTCCAAGCACTTCAGAACAAATTTACAAACAAATTTACTAATTTATTTCTCTGTTTTGAAGGGAACTTCGCCATTCAGTGAAGGGCAGATGAACTAAAGCCAGTTGCATATAGAATGGTGAGGGCAAACACAGAGAGAGAGTTTTAAGAGAGAAAAAGAACCTGCAAGTATTTAAAACCCAACTACAACCAGCAGATTCGCTCCATAATTTCTTACTCTTAGTGGGACAGGGTAGAATTCGCGCATGCACCCACACATAGCCCTCCCCAAATGCTGAACCCATGAAAACTCCTAAACCAAAAGGCTCAAACGCCCACCACATCTGCAGTAAAGGACATCGATGTACCTGCACATTATTTTTTTCTTGGTTGAGCACACTGCATGCATCAGCTTCACCCAAAATAGTCTTCTCTTCTAACTTGTCAGCAAACATTTACTATGACAGAGACCTGAAGGCCCTTTTTCACTTGCCTTCCTAGAGCGGTACTTGGAACACACCTAACTCTGCAAATGCCTGCCCTTCACACTTTGAGATAAAGTATTTTATTCTGTGCTCAGATCGTAGCATTTCAGAGCCATGGAGGCTGTAGTGTAGAGATACCGTTCCTGAGGTCCAATTCAATTATGCCTGTGATTCCCACCACCGCCTCTGTGCAAACTGTTTTTGCAAATTTACATCACATTCCAAACTATATTCGAGAACAGGCAGATCTCCACTCCCCCCCCCCCCGCCACCAAAACAACACTACTGTAACAAAGACATGTGCCTCTGTAGGTGTGACTGCCCTAGACATATATACTGGGTAGCACATGGGCTGGCTTCTGGTGGAGTGGCCTGAATAGCTTCTGAAGTGCTGATGAGCTGATCAGCACTCCTGCTTCTGTCTCACCCCCTCTGACCCATCGTGAACAGAGCCGCTACAATCTACCTCTTGCTGAGCAGAAAGAGGACTGGGGTAGCAGCAGCCCCAAGGTAGGAGAACCTGCAGCCACCACCTCCTCACTCAAAATGCCTACCTGGAAAAGCAGCCAAGAGGGCTAAGAGAGGCAAAGGTGAAGCCCCCCCCCACCACGCCACCTTCTTCCTCTGTGCAGGTCCTGTTTCAAACCAGCAGAGATGCTGGGAGTGATCCTAGACTGCTCTGCTCTTTCTGTCCATCTGAACTAGGACCCATGTGGAGGAAGAGCTGGAGAAGGGGCAGGGATGGCTCCACTCCTTCCCCTCTTCTTATCCACTAGGGCAGTGCTCTCCCATCTTCAGCACCACGTGATGCTCCCATGCAATGCGTGGCTCCTGGAAGAGGCTGGCAATGACGACCAGGTTCAGAGATCACGTGGGACTCTACAAATAAGAGGCAAAAGGCTCAGGACAGGTGGGAGGGCCTTTCCCGGTGCACGAAGACTTCGTGCAGGAGCTCAGTCCATTAAGCTGAGCCTCATGCCACTGTTTATAGCATCCCACTCGGTCTCTGAACCTGAAAGTAACTGTCATCACGATACAAAGTTTGGGAACCCCTGCACTAGGTAGGTGCATGTCCAAGGTGTTTTTGGTCTGTTTTGTTTAATTTGGGGTTGGAGGGCAGAACTCTTAGGCTGCCTCAGGCAGCAATCAAGCTTCAGTGGGATAGGATAGCACCCACAACAAACACCACACTTTCTTTGCCCATCTCCCTATTCCTGAGCAGTTGCTGTTTAAACAACCACTTTAAGCTAGCAAAAAGCACCTACCCACCCATGCAGTCCTTTAAACATACACTTTAAAAAAATTGTGCAAGCATCTCTCTCCTTATTAACAACATCCAAGAACGTTTTCCAGCAAGTGAAATGGAATAGACCAGAAACCGCTTGCAAGGTGATTTAGGGTGCAATCCTAACCCTTTATGTCAGTGCTTTCCAGCACTGACATAAGGGCAATGCAGCTCTGAAGTAAGGGAACAAACATTCCCTTTGAGGCGGCCTCCATGAGTGACACCCAACTGCAGGATGCAGCAAATGTCCCATTGGCACCGCTATGCCAGTGCTGGAAAGCACTGACATAAGGGGTTAGGATTGCGCCTTTAGTCAATTGCACCACTCCATTGACTTCCATGGGACTAGGGAAAGCTACCCTGGGCAGGACAAGCCACTCAAAGGCTGATCTTCAGCAATGAGGCTCTCGCTTCCTCTACTACGCTTCCACAGTTATCAAACTACCCATACAGCTAGGATAGCAGTAGGAGCTGCCGATAAAACCTACACAACAGCAATTCTTAAACTGAGCTTGGAGCAACCCAGGAGCTCCTTGGAGCTTATCAGGGATTCCTCAATAAGAAGAGAGCTGGCAAAGGTGGACACGTTTCTCAGGAAGACAGGTGGCCAACCAGGACCAATCCTCCCTTACAAAAGAGCACTGTTTGAGCCCTCCAGCACACACCCAGCCAACTCACAGTAATAAGGAAGCCCAAAGAGCTTAGTTGGTACCCTATGTGAATACAGCACACACTCTTTCTACCACACACAGATGTGCAGGGGTTCATCAGCAGACAAATTTATTGTTGGAAACCTTCAGTCTCGAAAGACTAGGTCCACTCCTAAGGCCTTCAGATCCCTCTTGCAGATGTCCTTGTATCGCAGCTGTGGTCTACCTGTAGGGCACTTTCCTTGCATGAGTTCCCCATAGCAGACAAATTAACATGACAAGAATTCTGATACACCAAGCTCAATGGGACAACCACCAATTAAATGAGACCAACCAACAGAGCCTAAAAACAGCAGTCTATGAATACTTTGAAGATATACAATCCCAGATTAGGGCCAGGAGGGGGTGCGTATCCCAGTAACATGCTTAGTCAGTCTTTTTACAACTCTTAAGCAAACAGCCTCAGGCATAATTAAGACGGACACCATGAAACGTAACCCACATGCCTCATCGACTCAAGCACAGACTATGCACCCACAGCTCAAGTCAAGCCTCTTCCTTACATCTAAGCCAGACATGGTTGGCCCATAACACAGGCTAGTCCAAAAATGCAGAATGAGCAGAAAAAGAGCTCACGCTTTAGTTGTACGCCCCTTAACATTATAGTTAACTTGAGTTGGTGCATGTTGTGTGTATTACTCAGTTTTTACTTGGAAACTGATCACCATGTGAAACTTTGGTGAGTTGTGGTCCTCTTCAGGGCTGCATGCTTTAAAGCAGTAGGTCAAATAACCTCCAGTGCCAAAATGCTCTGACAGTCAAGGATTTCTTCCTGATGTCCAACTGGAATCTCCCTTCTTGTAGTTTGTCCCCATTGGATCTAGTTCTACTCTCAGAGGCAGTGGAGAACAAATGTGTTCTTTCTCCCATATGACAGCCTTTCAAGTATTTGAAGAGCGCTATCCTATCCCCTACACGCAAACCACTTTCACAGTATTACTCTGAGGAAATACAGCAATATCTCCTACAACTCTGGGGATTTTTTGTTGTTGTTGGCATCCTTCAGTCTTGGAAGACTATGGTATCATGCTCTGAATGGTGGTTCTGGAACAGAGTGTCCTCTCCAGTGCACGAAGCCTGGGTAAAGTAGATATGGAGGATAGACTGTTTCCCATGCAGCAAATCCCGCCTCTCCACGTTGCTGAAATGGTCCAATGGAAAGGCAGAAGCCAATACGGTTGGTTCCAGCCGCGTCGCAGGAGTTGCCAGAACGCGACTGTGTTCAGCCATGAACTGCCTCAGGGACTCTGGCTCCGGATTTTGCCTCGAGGTTGACTCCTGAAGCCTTTTCCATAACTGGATGTAGCCACAAGGCAGTGGAGGTTTGGGATCAGAGTTTTCCTTCTCTCAGATGAGCTGCCTTCCCAGGCTGACGAGTCCCATCTACCCAGTGGCTGTTTAGTCGCCTCTTACGACAAGTACAGCCAAACTGAGGGCCTATTCTTATCCCCAGCCCCCAGGGGATTAGTGTTTATTATTATTGTTATTATTATTTATTAATTAGACTCAATAGTTATGTTGTGGAAGGCAACACAATAAATATGGAGCTATTTCAACCATCTACAGTACCCAAACACAACAGAATGATTAAAACGTGCTTGACAGTTTGGTTTATTAAACTGGAAATCAATTGCACAAGCAGGCTCATAATAATGTTGCTAATGTCCATAGTCACCTGGCACAGATTACAGACTTGACCAGTTCATAACACTAGACTGTACTATCAACAGAGCACCATTTCCCACAAAAGTCCTGCTCCAGCTTAAAATAAAAAGAAGATCTAAATGAAATCCTGCACTAGGACAAAAGTTATTAATGTTTATCTCCTGTTCTCAATGAAATTCCCACTAATTGCCATGAATTACATGACCAGACCAACTCCGCAACCAGCATATTTGCCAAATATATTCTCTATCAGGATCAAATCTCTTGATAGTCTCATACGTCCTTGACAAGATGAAGCACTGCAGTTGGCAGTTACTGTACTGTTCTAATGAAGATGCAGTCACAGCACCCTACTCTCCAGGTTGAAGTCTGTTGTGTGACTGTCCATCACTGCTATCACTCCTCCTACATGGCAATGCTAGAAGATGCTGAGAAGAGCTCCTCCCAGGAGAATGCACCAGGTCGCAACTCACCCTTGATAACTACAGGCTTCTAGTTAAAGAACACATCTAGGGTAGGCTGCTATGCATGCAACTGAACCCATGCGAGCCAGAATACGCTGCTCTCATTCGCACAAAGCTAGCCAGAATACGCCGCTTCTATTAGCCAAAACACAATGCAGACCACTATACATTTTGGCACCAAACAGTTTGATGGATATTAACCTTACACACAGGACAAAGAGCACTACAACAAAACAGTGTCGTAGGAGGCAGGGTTATAGGGTATTCAATATAAATATGTACGGGAAGTGATATCTTCTGCTTAGATTACACAGCTGGAGAAGACGGAGAAGGAGTTTACCCAAGGCCTCTGAGTGAGTTCATGGCAGAGGCAAGATCTGAACCGCAGAAGGCCTAATTTACAGCTCTGACTGTTACACAGAATCACACACATAAAAAAATCAAACAGTTGATCAATCTGTTGTTTTTCAATTACACACAGAGCTCTAAACTGCAGCAACCAACCGCCGTCCCCCCACAAAAAAAAAACAAAAAAAAAAACATCAAAGCACAGGAATTAGAGATACCAGAGCTTAATGGGTTTGAGAACTGAGGACCCAGTCCTATCCAACTTTCCAGCACTGGGGTAGCTGCAACGCAGCCCCAAGGTAAGGGAAAAAATGTCCCCATACCTTGACTGCCTCCCCAACACAAGAAACAGTGCATACCCCATAGGCACAGCAGCACCAGCACTAAAAAACTGGATAGGATTGGGCCCTAATTCATTTATCAGGGCACCTGACAACTACAACATTATTACAGACGTCGATACCACTACGAAGATTAAGTCTGCACTAAGCCAAATGCAACACGATGACATACAAGAGGCACAGCTGTCAAGCAAGCGACATGTCATAAGCAGCACATTTCCAATGTTCTTGTCACTGTGAAGAGCAAAAAAAATAAAATGTGCGCACCACATGAAAATACCCATAGTAAACAGATTTGTAACAAATGGTACCCATCCAGTCCGCTGATAGTGCACTGATGAACAACGGATGAGATCGCCCACCAGCACGACTGCAGCCTTCCTGTGTCCAAAGCCAAGATTCTTTTTAATTAATTTTTTTAAGAACTATAATTGTCAGGCATAATTTCTGCCAGAATCTCTCCCCCTCTCCAGTACGTTTCATTCATATATATCTTCCCTTCCCAGAAGTACCTAACAGGCTCAGAGTCTTTTATTCCCTTTGACCCTTGAGAAACTAATAATTATTGCTGCAAGCTGGTTGTCGTTTCTTTTGAGCATGTGTATATATTTGTGTGTTATACCCCTGGACTAGCAAAATGCAGCAGCCACTGTTGAAACTGCTCAAGCTACACAATGCCTTGGGTACTGGTGCCACCTTTTGTTGATGGCAACCTTCAGTCTCGAGAGACTATGGTATCGCGCTCTGAAAGGTGGTTTTGGAACATCGTCTAGTGTGGCTGAAAAGGCCAATCCGGGAGTGACAATCCCTTCCACAACGGGAGCAAGTGCAGTCTGTCCCTGGTCTGTCTCCCTGGCTATGGGCCTTCCTTCTTTGCATCTTAGCCTCAGACTGTTGGCCAAGTGTCTCTTCAAACTGGGAAAGGCCATGCTGCACAGCCTGCCTCCAAGCAGGACGCTCAGAGGCCAGGGTTTCCACTTGTTGAGGTCCACTCCTAAGGCCTTCAGATCCCTCTTGCAGATGTCATACAGGTGGCACCTGAATGGTGCCACCATACAGACGAAATGTGAGCAGGCTGTTCGCATTAATAGGGGTGATTGCAAGCTTGTTCAACACATATCCTTCTTAAAGGTTTGAGGCCTAGGGCAGTGGCTCCTGAACTGTGTGTCATGGTTCCTTAGGGCGCACAGCACACTCACAAGGCTGTAAATGCGGTCACAGTATATTCCAGGTTGACAAATCTTCTGGAAACACTGGTGCTTTTGGCTGGTGCTAACACAGGTTTCACCATTTTTCTAATAGACTGGCACAGCTATTTCTGTTTATTGCCTTCTGATGAACGTCCTGCTTTTTCTCCTATTTGCACTTATTTCTGGACACCAACTCCCCAGAAGCACCTGTGCAGGTTCAATGTCTAAAAGCCCCTGGGACCTGCTTCTGTGCCTTTTCCTTTGTTTGAAAGACCATCAGCAGCCAGAAGTTTGGGTCCCTCTCCCTATCTGGAGTAGCTAAACCTCCTACTGAGACAGGGTTGCACTTACCAAGTGAGCAGCCAAATCTGTCTGCCTTGAGACAGAATGGCCAGGCGGATGATGACATCAAACATGGGCTACCTTAATGCGAACACCGGAGAATTACGCCAAGACTGACACTTGCCCAAGCCACCCACTAAGTCAAGTGAGGATTTGAACTGGCATTTTTCACACCAGTTCCAACACACCAACCATACAGCCAGTGCCCACTTTTTAAATATGCAAGAGAACCCAAGAAACCAGTTCAGTGAGGAGCTGCTGAATGCATTTAGCAATGACCAGCTGTTTGGCGAACTGCGGCCACTCTGTTTGCCAAACTACTGGTTTTATGCAGCAACAATAACAAGAGGCACATCGACCAGGAAGTGGCTGTTTTTTATAGCTTGGAACATTTTTGTCCTGCTGAGCATTTTTGTCCTGCTGAGTCCCTTACCAGATAAGAAAAGGGACACAGTGAAAGATTTCACATTTAAATCTTGACTCAATATAGAATCATATTCACATGTGAAACAGAAGCCTGACAGTTGGCTGTTTTCCTGTGAAAAAGCAATTATTTATTTATTCCTATAAGGGAGGGCCTCTCATTTTATGTGTCATTATAATGACTCTGCTCTATATCACATTGCTAGCTGATCCACTGCTTCATTGCATGGTCTGCCCCCTTTGGGGCTATATTTTAAAAAATGGAGAAGTCTCCTTTTAGATTGTGAGCCCTTTTGGGACAGGGAGCCATTAGTTATTTGATTTTTCTCTGTAAACTGCTTTGTGAACTTTTAGTTGAAAAATCTATATATAAATACTGTTAATAATAATAATAATAATAATATTTCATTCATAGTCTTTCTTACAAGATAGAATATATGGAGCTATTCATTCATTCACTCATTCATACCCTGCCTTTCCTCTGCCAGAGCAGATGCTCAAGGCGACTTACAATTTCCAACTTTAAACAAAAGCAAGAAAACAAAAAATAAACAAGAATGCCACAATATATACAACAACAATACATAAAAACAAAATAAGGGCAGACAGAGGGGCAGGGGGCAGATAGACGACACATCACACACCCACAAGACTAAACATTTAGTTTACAAAGTGGAAGAAGCATGACAATACTGCGGGAGGATACTCCATGGAGAATCCTGTATGGTTACCGAACTCTGTGGATAATGAAATATGTGGGGGACCCATGCAGCACCACAACGCCTTACCTGGGTGCAGCACCTGAGCCTCTAGAGGTCACAAGCAGCTTCCCCTCGCCTCAGAACAGCTCCTGGATGCAACTAAAAGTTCCTTCTGGTTGCACCTGGGAGCTATTCTGAAACGCAGGGAGGCTATGCACAGCCTCCCTGCATTTTAGAACATGACACTGGCCTCCTGATGAGACGCTTCTCCTAATGACGCCAGCTTGCCAGCTCATTCCAATCTCTCTCTCCACCATGCATGGCTGCAGGTCACCCCTTCTTACCAGCCTGCTCATGTGCCTTTAGCTACAGCTCAACATGCAACAGTGTTTCTCCCCATCACTTTCCTCGATGCTTCCTAGGAAAAGAGACACCAGCAAGACATCTACATGCCAGACTAAATGTTAAATTTAATGAGGTTGTTTCGTTTTCAAATGGTGGGCCTGTGGAACATCATCCCCCCCAAGATGCACACACCGTTCACACAGGGCAACAACGAAGCCTAATGGGTCTCCAACGCCCACAATCAAAGGCATGTGTTCATAGCCTCCTAGAATATTACTTCTCCCCCCCCCCCAAATCATCCTCAGACACGCAGACGTTCGCAGTACGAAAGAGCTGCAAGGACAGAAAATCTGAAGAGTTTAACAGTTATTTTCAACCAGTATGCCACAGCACATTGTCTGCAGGTGTGCTGTGGGAGTTTGCGGGAAGGGTCACTTATAAGTAAGACCACTGATGGTTGGGAGACCCCTGCCCCCACAGCCAGCAGCACAGTGTACCTTGTCAATTGCCAAAAACTTGATGGTGTGCCCTGACAATTGTAGCGCCTTCTCAGTGTGCCAATGAGATGAAAAAGGGTGACAACTTCTGGTCTAAAATGCAGGTTTTCAAATAGTCATAAAACCAGACAGGGTGGCTATACAGGGTCTGATGTTATGATGGAAAAGCTGTTGCTTGACCTTGACTGGTCTTGACAGCTAGAAGGAATCTTCAGAGAGCATCTCACAACGAAGGCAATACTTATTTATTTTTTTAACCACGTATATACTTCTACCTAATGAGTTTTGTTCTGTATTGTCATGCTTGATTGGGCTGATTGCGTGGGCTGTTCTTCACTCCCTTGACAAAAATTAGAACATTTTATGTCTCGGGTGTATTAACAGTGACAAGATTCAATAACATGGATTAACTAGCTCCTGACCATCAAATAACACGACCAGTTTCCCTGCAGCTCTCAGCTCTATAAACAGCCTAGAAGCCATAGAATTGGTTGGTTAGGTTAAAAAAAAAAATGAGATGCAGTCCTAATGCTTCCTAACCCACACTGGGTTGCCAGGTCACAATTGCACATGACACAGAAGCCATTAACTAGCAATTTTAAATGCCATTTTTCTATGCCACTGTAAAAGGTGGAGCTGCTCTGTCACTCTCTCCACACAGTCATTATTATTATAAAAATGATTTATATCCCCCCTCCTTCCCCTCTGAGCTCCTACGATTCCCCGACCCACAGTCCCCACACCTCTGTATTATTTTTCAGCTACACCTTTTGCATCACTTGCAGAAACCGAACTGCGAGCTTTGCGACAACTTTGTTTTCTGAGCAGCTGAAATGTTCATGAGCGTTCTATACCACCAGGCTGCCTCAGCCAGTGTCAGAGACTTCATCAACACCACTGCAACACAATACAGATTTAAGATCAAAAGGGCCATTCATTCCTACAACTAAGAAGCCAGCAAGGGCCACAGTTTAATGAAAACTGGAGCTCAGAACTGAAGCCTCAAGTGTGTTCAACATTTTTCTTCTCAAGGCACCAGTGGAGTTACTAGTGGGGTGCAGGCAGTACTGGGTGATGCGCACAGGGGGGTGACTTAAGTACTGGCCAAAGTTTTTTAAATCTTGATATTTTTGAATAATACCATGTTATATATCATTTGATGCGGAATTTCATGCAGAATGCAATGGAGCGAACTGTGTTGAAATATCTCTATTTTATCAAAGGTTATAGCCAAAAAAACCAGCAGGGACGGGTCGATGGTACATTACCACGTCTACTGCCCAAGGCGTTGCACCATCAACTGCATGGGGGGGGGGGAAGTCCATCAGGAGGGTGGCACACTGGCCTCACACACCAAGAGACGCAACTCCAGTGACGCCACTGCACACTGGCCTTTATGGTTACTGACCCAGCAATCCGAAGGAGAAGGGCTTTAGGCCACACTGAGCCTGACAGTGGAATATGACTGACCAGGTTGAGGCTGAGGAAGACCAATGTGTGATCAGATCGCAAAGCGATTTATCAAACTAAGCAATTCCAGTTAAAATAGTAAAAAAAATTTTTTTTTTTGTTAAAAATAAAGCTTCTGTAGTACTTCTGAAGACATTTTAAAAGGTTTTGGGAGCCTTTAGATTTCAAACCTCACAAGTTATTTATGAAAAATTCAATCTCTAAAAAGGAAGAGAAAAGAAACCCTCTGAAGATTTAATATTCTCTCTCTGGGCTCTTTTACTTCCAATGGATACTGATGTGATGAAAAAAAAAATTAATGGCAATAAATAAGCCTCTCACTTTCTTTTGCATCAAAGACTTGCCTTTCCCTTGTAAACTGCACCAGATACTAAATTCTGCCAAGTTTTTCCAGGACTGCATAATTGGCTGGAACATACTAAAAAAAAAACATTTCAAATGGGCAGGACAATTGGGATGGAGCATCCAGAAAAGTAGGGGGGGGGGGGAAGGTCTCAGGTTCTTCTTTTCAAGTTGCCTTCATTTTTTTGTTGTTGTTGTTGGCACATTTTATTCAAGACAATAAATGCACCAAAGCTGCGGCTAATATCCATCAATACAGCTACCCTCCTCTGTGGAATTCCTGCTCTGAAGTGGCGGACATCACCGCATCTTGGCTTCCATTTTCTCTCCTCTTTAGATCTCTGAACTGTCACTGAAAGTCAAAATTAAGTGACTGCCACAGGTTGGTTCCCAACCTTTTTAGCACAGGGACCCCCTTTTTCAGTTTGCCAACCTGTCGGGACCCCCTCAGTTTTTACCTCAAGGAGGTATTCAAGTTGGAGATCTTACAAGCTGGAGATCTTACAATCAATACCACCAGTATTCTGGCTGCACATCAAGAAGAAACTCTTGACCGTCAGGGTAGTTCAGCAGCGGAACAGATTGCCGGGGAAGTGGGAGATTCTCCTTCTCAGGAGATCTTCAAACGAAGCTCGACAGACACTTGCTGGAGATTCTCTAGGACAATATTTCTCAAACTGTGGGTCAGGACCCACTAGGTGGGTCACAAACCAGTTTCCGGTGGGCCCCATTCATTTCAATGTGCATTTTCTTTTTAATATATTAGACTTGATGCTCCTATGGTCTGTGACTGCATTTGGGGAAATGTCACAGATCTGTACTTTGAACTGGCTACTATGAATATGCTTTGAACAATGATAGTCAATGGAGCTCACTATCGGGTAAGCGTGGATAGGACTGCAGCCTTATGGTATGCTTAGGGAAATATTTTAAACAGATCAGCAACTGCTTGTAAGGGTTAGGAGGGTTCTTCCTTTATTTTAAATAATTTTTTAAAACATTTTT